>NC_136509.1:20801284-20908784 GCF_053919585.1 Euprymna scolopes | reverse complement strand
TGAAATTTTCAGACAACCCATCTTTAGAGTCGAGGGATGTTTCTCTGCTATTAAAATAAATTTACATCGCCAATTATTAAAATATTAAATAAAATAAAAATATTTTTCGTAAGCCGTTAGTGCGAACCTGTTTTGTTGATAGAACTGAACTTCCGGTTCGATTCATTTCACATACCATGATTCGACGAAACGAATTAAAAGATTTTATTTTCTGTTTACTCGATAAGTAAAAAAAAACAATTCATTTGTTTATCTTCCAAATTTTTTAATTTAAACATTTTTTTTCTTTATTATATCAGGCAAAAAAAAAAGTTTGTCGCTTGCTTTTGGAGTTGAAGTTTTTTGTTTTTTGTTTTTGTTTTTTTATTTTTCGATATAAGAAAATATGAACTTTTTTATTATTAACACTATAAATTGTTTGGTAAAAGTACAGATTTTTTTCGAAGAAATTTTACGGATTGGTAACGTCCTTAAATAATATTTGGTGCTAATGCAGAGAGTGATCTGCGCTATTTTTAAATCGTATTTTCACGTTTAATTAAAGTTTTATTATATGTTTTTTTTATTAAATTGTAAGGTTAAAATACAGATTAGGTACAAAACACCCGCCCCTCCCCATGTTAAGAATGGCTTTTTAAATAATAACGTTATTATTTCAACACAGATCACTCTCTGCATGAGTATCGTACTTTCACCTAACAATTTAATAAACAAAACATGGTACTTATGCAGAAAAAGTACCTTGCTAAAATAATAACGTTATTTAGAAACCCATTCTTAACATGGAGAGGGCGTTTTGTAACTAGTCTATACTTTCACCTAACAATTTAATAAACAAAAGATGGTACTTATGCAGAGAAGGTACCGTGCTGAAATAATGTTGTTAAGAAAGCCATTCTTAACATGGGAAAGGGGGGTATTCTGTAACTATTTTATACTTTCACCTAACAATTTAATAAGCAAAAGACAGTACTTATGCAGAGAAGGTGCCGTGCTGAAATAATACCGTTATTTAGAAAGCTATTCTTAACATGGGGAGGCAGTTTTGCATCTATTCTATACTTTCACCTAACAATTTAATAAACAAAAATAGATAGTATGTATGCATAGAAAATATCGTGCTGAAATAATGTTATTTAGAAAGACATTCTTAACATGGGGACGGTATTTTGTAACTATTCTGTCCTTTCACCTAACAATTTAAAAACAAAACATAGTACTTATGCAGAGAAGCTACCCTGCTGAAATAATGACGTTATTATTTAGAAAGCCATTCTTAACATGGGAATAGGGGTGTTTTGTAACTATCCTGGATTTTCACCTAACAATTTAATAAACAAAAGTTAAACTTAAGCAGACAAGGAACAGGTACTGAAGCATTAACATTATTTAGAAAGCCATTCTTAACATGGGGAGGGAGGATTTTTCTAACTATTCTGTACTTTCGGTGCTAATGCAGAGAGTGATCCGCGCTATTTTTTAAATCGTATTTCCACGTTTAATTCAAGTTTTATTATATGTTTTTTATTCAATTGTAAGGTTAAAGTACAGAATAGGTACAAAAAACCCTCCCCTCCCATGTTAAGAATGGCTTTTTAAATAATAACGTTATTATTTAAGCACGGATCACTCTCTGCATGAATACCGATTAATGTTTTGTTGTTTGCTTTTTTTACCGTATTTTGGGGGTTTTTTTAAGAAAACCTGTTTTAACAAAAATTGAAAGTACAGGTTTTTTTCTTTTTTTTTTTGCAGAAGTTTTATATAAGAAAATATGAATGCTTTTTCTTTATTAAAGAAATTGGGTACTCGTGCACTTATTGATCCGTGCTGAAATAATAACGTTATTATTTAAAAAGCCATTCTTAACATGGGGAGAAGAGGGTATTTTGTACCTATTATGTACTTTAACCTTACAATTGATTAAAAAAACGGTAAATTTTTAGATTAGGTCCACCTCCACAATTTTCTTTTAAATGACGACTTTTGTAGGTTTTCGACTATGATGAATACGGAAATCGCATTGAAATTTTGCAGAAATAAGTAGTTATCGAGATATAAAAAGTTGTATAATGCATTGTAATCTCTAGCAGTCATCTTTTTACACGCTTGTGCGCGTCATAAACAAATCTACGTGCATAACAAAGATGGCCGCCAAAGAATACAATGCATAAAACAACTATTTATATCTCGATAACTACTTATTTCTGAACAATTTCAATGCGATTTCCGTATTCAGCATAGTCGGAAACCTTAAAAAGTCGTCATTTAAAAGAAAATTGTGGAGGTGGACCTAATCTAAAAAAAAATACCAAAAAAACATAAAACTTTAATTAAACTTGCAAATACGATTTAAAAAAAAAAGCGCGGATCAGTAAGTGCATTAGCACCCATTAATCGACTAAGGTGACCTTATTGCCAAATAAGCTCCGGCTACAATGTTGAACGCGCCGTTCACATTGTTTTTTTTTTTTTTCAAGTTAAATTCAACTTTCACAATATCTGTTTATGTTTTTATAATTTCACAATATCTTTTTTTAATAACAAATTGTTAGTAAAAAGCACAGAATAGTTACAAAACACCATCCCCTCTCTATGGTAAGAATGACTGAAAAAACATATTAGGTACTCATGTAGAGAGTGATCCGTGTTGAAATAATAACGTTATTATTTAAAAAGCCAGTCTTAACATGGGGAGGGGTAGGTGTTTTGTACCTATTCTGTACTTTTACCTTACAATTGAAAAAAACCATATCATAAAACTTTAATTAAACTTGGAAATACGATTTTAAAAATAGCGTGGATCAGTAAGTTCATTAGCACCAGAAATTGTTAGGTGAAATACAGAAAAGTTTCTACGAAGAAAAACATTATTATTTTTTTTTTTTTTTTTTTTTTGCTATTTTTACCAAGGGGAGGGGATGGTGTTTTGTCACTATTCTGTGCTTTCAATTAACAATTCATTAAAAAAACAAAAGGTAAATTTTCACATTAGGTCCATGTTGTGGTGGCAACCACTTATTTGCATATGCGAATAACATAACACTATAAATGGCAAGCCTAGGTTGGCCTTGGTGTGTCTTACTCAAATGCCACCAGAAGTGACGCCGAAGAGCGTACATGTCCTCCCACCAAGACTCTCTGACTCGACACCGTCATTTGTACATATTGTAAATATACCTTTTCTTTAATACACTTATTATTGCGTTATCTTGTTGTTTGCGTCTTCATTGTATTTCCTTACTAATTATTGTTCAACCTTGCAACCACAACAGTTGGCGACGAGATATGAAGCGTCAAATATAACAGTTTGACGAAGAACTATTTAAAAAAAAAAAAGTACAACGCAAAGGTTGACCATTTTTTTAAGGAATGCAAAGTGTTGACGAGCAAACGGATTTTACGCTAAAGAGAAGTTTCAACTCAAGTGAAAAAAAACTCTAACGTAGCAAAAGCGACAATTTACGCCGTTTTCTGGGAATCCGACTTGCAAACGAATGTAAAAGTGAATTTTTGTTTGTCGCTACCCGACAAATCTTACTAAAGGACCAACTTGCAAACGAAAATCGAACTTTGTTCTGTCGCAAAAACGACAGGTCAGACCCGTATTACGAAAAGCAAGGAAGTAACCTACGAAAAAAGTTCACCAGTGGATTCTAATTACTGTTCTCCGTAAACAAAACAACAACTAAAGGACTTTTTAATTAATGTTTTGGGTGACGTCGGTACTAAAAGGAAATACCACAGCTAAAACTAAAATTCAAGGAAAGGATTTTTTTCTTGAAGTTGTCACTGAATAACGGATAATACAGTAAAACGTCACGGAAAAAAAAGGTAATCTCAATTTAAGAGGTATTTAATTACTAAAATACTAGAGAAAAAGAAATCAAAGAACTAAATGTACATACATTTATTCAATTGGGACTCGATTAAAAAAAAAACCCAAACTTTTATTTTGTGGAAAGAGTTACTTAGTAAGTGCCTAAAAACGGAAAGTCAATTCCATTTCGTGATTCCAGATAAACCTGTTTTTTTTTTTTTTTGCAGCGTGACTCGCAAAAAGAATATATTATTGCAAGCAGCGATATTATTATTGAAAACAGGAGCTTACAGCAATTTGCTTTTTTGTTGTAACCCAAACCGGTGTATATGGTACATGGTAAAATAAAAAAAAAAAATAAAAAAACATGGAAGACTTATCAAAAATGTTCATGCAATTTTTACAAGCACAGGCTGAGCGGGATGAACGCAGACAAGCTACACAAAACGAGCTTTTGCAAACACAAGCTACACAAAACGAGCTTTTGCAAACACAAATACAGGCACAGGCTGACCGCGAGGACAAGAGAGAGGACAGATTATTGAAATGGCAGCAGGAACAAGAAGAAAAGCAGAAAATGGCGCAATTAAAGCAGAAAAAACTGCAATTGGAACAGGAAGAAAGGCATAAGAAACTACAATTGGAATATGAAGAAAGACAAGAGGAACGTTTTGCTAAAACACTGGAACTACTAAAGAGTAATCGAGAAAATGTCGATAGTGTTAATTTCTCCCATACAACTATTTTTAATAGCATGGACACTTTTCATTATGTGCCTGAGGAAGAGAAGAATTTTGAAGCATACTACACAAGATACGAGGATGTTTTTCAACTGGACTGTAAAAATTGGCCAAATAGTCAGAAACTGAGCCTCTTACTCAGAAAATTGGGTACATCAGAACACAGCAAATTCATAGATTACATATTACCTAAAAAAAAACTGCGGAATTAGAGTTCATGGAAGCTGTAAAATTACTAAAAGAATTATTTCATCCAAATATATCTCTTTTTCATAAAAGATGGCTGTGCATGAATCTAAGAAAGATGGACAACCAAGATTATTTGACATACGCATCAGTTGTCAATAAAAACTGCGATAATTTTAAGCTTGCAGAACTAATGGTAGAAGATTTTAAATGTCTAATCTTCGCCCAAGGGTTAGTTTCCACGAAAAATGCAGAAATACGCAGACGAGTGTTGTCTAAGCTGGAATCTGATCAAGATTTAACCCTCCAGAAACTAGCAGAGGACTGTGAAAGGGCCATTACACTAAAAAAGGATTTAAAAAATATAGAAGAATCCGGAGTGGCATATGTAAGAAAAGTTAGAAAACCATACGCACCAACCAAGAACTTTACAAAGAAAAGCAATGGAACGGGATATTCCAAAGATAATAACCATAAATATAGTACACAATATAACAAGCCTCTTCCTAGATATAACTGAAAGAGATGTGCAGAAAAGCATTGGGAATCAGATTGTCCTTATCAGAAGAAAAAATGCTACATTTGTAAGAAGGTGGGACACAAAAGCGATTGCTGCAGATATAAAGATTACACCAGAAAGAGAGTACAGCAAACAAAATCAAATACAAAATTAGACAAAGATCGGCGAAAATACGTAAAAGTGGAAATATTTAAAACATCAATAAAGTTACAACTCGACTCCGGCTCCGATGTTTCTATAATAAACCTGAATACGTGGAAAAAGTTGGGAAAGCCGGCCATGATGAAAACTAGTAAAGCAGCCCGGACGGTAACTGGTGGTGGTATAAAATTTGAAGGAGAAGTTGTCCTCCCGATAAAATTGAAAGGGATTTCGAAGAAATTAAAAATATTCGTACTAAAAAATAGTGAAAATCTGTTTGGAATAGATTTAATTGAGAAATTCGGACTATGGGATAAGCCAATCAATACATTCTGTAAAAAATTAGAATGTTCTTCTCCAACAACAGTAAATATAAAAGACGATTTAAAAGAATTATTTCCTGAGGCATTCACGACTAACTTAGGTCGCTGCAATAAATTCAAGGCCTCGTTTGAACTTAAAGAAAACGCCAGCCCAATTTTTAGAAAAAAGCGAAATGTTCCGTTCGCTGGGTTGGAAAAGATTGATAAAGAATTAAATAGATTGGAACAGACGGGAATTCTATCAAAAATAGAACACAGCGAGTGGGCAGCCCCCACCGTATACGTAAAGAAAAAGAATGACGAAGTTAGAGTGTGCGCAGACTTTTCGACCGGGGTCAACTCCCTATTAAAAGATCACCATTACCCCCTACCAAGCCCAGAGGAAATATTCGCGAAGTTGAATGTGGGTAATATCTTCTCCAAGATAGACTTGAGCGACGCGTATTTGCAAATACCGGTCGAGGAGAATTGCTCAAAAATACTATGCATCAATACGCATAAGGGATTATACAAATACAACCGATTGCCTTTTGGCATCAAAGTAGCGCCTGCCATCTTTCAGCAAGCGATGGACACCATGCTAAGTGGTATTGAGTGCGCATGTGCATACCTGGACGACATTGTTGTCAGGAGCAAATCCCTAGAAGAACATAAGGAACATTTGAAACAAGTATTTACTCGAATACAAGAATTCGGCTTTAAAGTAAAAGAAAGTAAATGTGACTTTTGTATGAGTGAGATTAAGTATCTTGGACACATAATAAACAAACATGGACGACGTCCAGACCCGGACAGATCTGCGGCAATAAAAATATGCCAGCACCCGATAATGTAACAACCTTGCAGAGTTTCTTAGGACTCGCAAATTATTACCAATCTTTTATTGAAGGAATGCATAACTTGCGAGCCCCCTTAAATAATCTGCTTAAAAAGGATACACCGTGGAACTGGACGCAAGAATGTCAAACCGCTTTTGACAAAATAAAGAGCGCACTAACATCCGAATTATTCTTAACGCACTTTAACACAAACTTAAAAATAGTCGTCGCTAGTGACGCTAGCTCCTACGGCTTAGGAGCATGCATTCAACATATTATGCCGGATGGGTCTAGAAAACCAATAGCGCACGCTTCGAGAACGCTGATACCAGCCGAAAGGGCATATTCACAAATCGAAAAAGAAGCGTTGAGCATAATCTTTGCTGTGACGAAATTTCACCGATATTTATATGGTAGACAATTCATACTTGAAACCGACCATAAACCGTTAGTCACGATCTATGGATCAAAAAAAGGATTGCCGGTATACACCGCAAATAGATTGCTGCGCTGGGGTACAATACTACTTAATTACGATTTCCAGCTACAACATCTAGCATCAAAAAAGATTTGCCATGCGGATGGACTGTCAAGACTGATACCACAGAAACACAATCTGGAAGAATCAGTCATTGCAGCAATTCGGACAAATGTTAAAGTAAAAAATATGGTAGCAAACATCATTAAGGAACTACCCGTAACTTTGTCGGACATTAAAAGGGAAGCCGAGAAAGATGAATATATAAAGGACATAAAAGAGAAAATTATAACGGACACAAAGGTGCAGGAAGTTTTCTCCATATGTGACGATGTGTTACTGTACAGCGAGAGAGTGGTAATACCCAAAACATTGCAGAATAGGATGTTAAGAGATTTCCACACAGGACATCCGGGGATAAATCGAATGAAGTCGTTAATGAGAAGCTACGTGTACTGGCGTAACATGGACACTGACATAGCGACAACAATTGATAAATGTAAAGGATGCCAGTTAGCGGTAAAATCTCCACCTATAGTACACAAACCTTGGCCGAAAACCGACCAACCATGGTCGAGAATCCACATGGACTTCGCTGGTTCAGTAGGTGAAAACTATTATTTAATTGTAGTGGATAGTTTCACAAAATGGCCGGAGGTAATGCGTTGCAGGAATCCAACAACGAAAAACTCAATAGGATTCCTACACGAGTTGTTTGCAAGATTCGGTGTACCAGACACACTGGTCACTGACAACGGAACGCAGTTCACATCCGCAGAGTTTAAGGGATTTTGCGACACGTTCCGAGTGAAGCACATCACGACTCCGCCGTATCATCCAAGGTCGAACGGCCTCGCGGAAAGGTTCGTGGACACGCTAAAACGAGCGTTAAAGAAATCCATTGGAACACCAACAGAAAAAGCTTTGCAACAATTCTTGCAAGTATATAGGATTACACCACATCCTAGTACACCATCAAACATATCACCAGCTGATCTAATGTTTGCCAGAAAGGTAAAATCAGCGTTTGACAAACTATTGCCAAGGCAGGCAATTATCCGAAACACTACACACACGAGAAGAAAGAAATATAACTCAGGAGATCGAGTATATTTTAAGTACTACAGAAATAACACATCTTACTGGGAATGTGGAGTAGTGGACAAACGCATTGATGATTGTACATACATGATTAAAGGTCCACAGAATATACATAAAAGGCACCTAAATCAGATAAAAAAAAACGTCATATCCAAGATGATGATGATACGACAACAGTCGAAGAGGAGGACACCATAGATATCATATACGAATCTTTTAATTTGGAACCGCCTCAAAATGCACCTGAACCCCGAAGATCAAGTAGGAAAAGAAAAGTGAATGAACCATTAATGGTAAACCCAAAAACAAAAAGATATTGAAATCTGTGTGACTTCAAATCTTGGGAGGGGGGTGTTGTGGTGGCAACCACTTATTTGCATATGCGAATAACATAACACTATAAATGGCAAGCCTAGGTTGGCCTTGGGGTGTCTTACTCAAATGCCACCAGAAGTGACGCCGAAGAGCGTACATGTCCTCCCACCAAGACTCTCTGACTCGACACCGTCATTTGTACATATTGTAAATATACCTTTTCTTTAATACACTTATTATTGCGTTATCTTGTTGTTTGCGTCTTCATTGTATTTCCTTACTAATTATTGTTCAACCTTGCAACCACAACAGTCCACCTCCAGAATTTTTAACATGGGTAGGTTGGAGGTGTTTATTCTGAAAGCCGTTCTTAACATGGGGAGAATGGCGGTATTTATTCCAAAAGCCGTTTTTAAAAGACGAAAGACAGGTAACAGGTTAAAACACGTGGTTAGGCATGGATGTTGTTTATTCCGAAAGCCGTTCTTAATATGGGGAGGTTGGTAGTGTTTATTCATGGCCGTCAGTGAATTATAGTGCATAGTACAGGTCTATATATCTCGAAAACTACTTGCCTCTGCAAATTTTAAATGAGATTTTCTCATTCAGCATAGTCGAAAATTGTGGAGGTGGACCTAATATAAAAAAAATACTCTCCCCCAAAAAAAGATATTGTGAAATTTAAATTTAAGCACGGTACTAAAAATAAAATTAGACCGAAAAATACACCTTTGGGTTTGTACTTGCACAAAGACTTGAAAAAGTTGTCAACAAAAAACAAATATATAGCAAGTAAATATTTTCAAAGGCAAGATAAGTTACTTTTCTACCTGATTGGATAATTTTTAGTTTTTATTGGGTTTGTACTACTGTACATATAGATTCGAAAAAGTTGTCCAAAAATAAATGCATAACAGATATTATCAAAGGCAAGATATGTTACTTTATTACCAAAATGGATAGTTTTTTTTTTTTTTAATGTAAAATGTTTATTCGGCTCGAAAAACACAGCGTTTACTGCTATATTTGAAAATTACAAATGGTGGCAGAGTGTGTTAAATACATTAGGTTTGGGAAAATGAGTTAAAACTAAAAAACTATACAAAATACTGTTAAAAACCACCGAATACATTCCAAAAGCCGTTTTTAAAAGACGAAAGACAGGTAAAAGGTTAAAACACGTGGTTAGCCATGGGTGTTGTTTATACCATGTTTTGTTTATTAAATTGTCACGGTAACATATATTGATTTTCCCAAACTTATTGTATTCAACAGAGTCCGCGATCATTCGTCTTTTTCAAATACATAGATAAACACTGAGTTTTTGAGCCGATTAAACATTTTATATTAAAAAAAAAAACACTAAAAAATTATCCAGTTAGATAGAACCGTAATTTACCTTACCTTTGCTTCCATTTATTCGTTTTTGGACAACTTTTTCGAATCTGTGTATAGTAACCCCACCCTCCTTACCCAAATATTAATTAAAAACTCACATTTTTTAATACAATAAAAAAAGAAAACTATTTAGCGTTTCAACGTTTTAGCAACTTTCGGCTTAATCCACTGAATGTTGGTCGAGCCCAAGCCATGATTGACGGTAACTCCCGAGGATCCGGATCCAATTCTACAAGAGTACCATTTTTTTTTTTTTTCATTTTCGCCTTTTTATTTTTACTTTTTGGAGTGGGTTGCTGTACTAAGAATATAAGAAACATGCATTTTCTATTTTTATTAGAATTTCCAATTACACCAAATTAAGCCACAGCAACGCGTGGCAGAGTACAGCTATATATATATATATATATATATATATATATATATATATATATATATATGTGTGTGTGTGTGTGTGTGTGTGTGTGTGTGTGTGTTGTTTGTGTTTATTTTTGCGATACGTTTTGAATGAATTCAATTATTTACGTAAGTTCATTTTTACCTAAATGCGAGTTTGGAATAATTTTCCCTTTAACCAATTTCGTACCCCCACTTGAGGAGCGCCATATATATTATTTTTAAAATATAATTATCCACTGACACGTGTTTATATATATTTCTCTCTCTCTCTCTCTCTCTCTCTCTCTCTCTCTCTCTCTCTCCCTCCCTCCCTCCCTCTCACTCCATTCTCTATATTTCTTTCTCTATCTTTCTCGCAGTGCTTGAATAATCAAGGCTGTCGATATGAAGAAAAGAGGACATCACCCACTAGATTTCGAAGCATTTTTTGTATTTTATCAAGACAGGAAATAGTGTCATGAGCAGCATCTCCTCGGATGTGGCAACGTTAATCCATCTTAGGGCGTATTTAAATCTTATACCAGCAGATAATTACGTCAGGAATGAGATACGTTCTGGGGCGATAGAAAAATGTAATCATTTTGTTATGCAAGTCTTATACTTGAAGTCTGGCGTGAAGGTCAGGGTTAGATGTTTAGCAAAGCAGGGAGCTTGTTCAATGAGAAGGACATCTATTTCAACGGTGGGGGGGGGGGCTAAAGTGATAATCGAAGCATTAAGGATGAAAGGAGAGAAGCTTGGTTTTAGACGCGTGAATAAACAAAGCCATCAATCTAAAAAGAAAACTTTTTTTTTAAATATATTTACTTTAAAGAGGCTTTCCTTTTTTCTGTTTTTCTTGGCCTTCGGGCCAGGATCAAAGTGTAGTATCTGTTCTTCAGATGCTGCACTTAATATAATTTGTACCAGTCAATGGAGGGGAAACCCTTTATACTGGGACAATTATTATTTGGGGTAACCAGAGTACCCCCCTTTTGCCTACTTTTAGGGGAGCTGGTTTTTACTCCACATTAAAAACGGCCTTGTGCCTAATTTGCTTTGGTGGGGAAGCAAATAAATACAGTAAATACTTTCTAAGAATCCTCGAGTTTATTTTTCTTCACTTCTGGATGAGGAATCCCTCCCTGGTTTCCTTTATTTTGTTTTGTCCTTGGCAGAGCGTGGCGACGTAGGATTTTGTTGGCTGTAGAAGTCGTCTCTCTACCGCTTTAGTATTTGTTTTTCATTTTTGTTTTGTTTTGTTTTGTTTTGTTTTTGTGGGTTTTTTCTTTTTTTTTTCTTTTCTGTCTTTTTCTTTTTTTTTTTTTTTTGGTCCCCCCCCCCCTTATCTTAAGATCGATTCTATCGCTCTAGATGTCCATTTGTTGTCCGTAGATTTCGAAAGATGATCTTCCCATTTGTGTTTAACTGTTTGTATTGTGGTGATGATATCATTCATTTTGTTGTCTGATCCATGTGTTTCTATCTCCTCCACGTAACCTGATGGCGATCATAAGGCACTCCATTCTGCGTTGCGTCAATCTTAGCTTTTCTGTTGTTGCATTATTAAGTTCCCATGTTTCGCAACCGTGTGTGATAGTAACCGTGATATATTCGTGATACACATTATGTTAGGTTAACACTTTTTGCGTTTCATCGCGTTCTCTACTTTGGATTTGTCAATCCTAGCGCAATTTACTGTCTGATTTCTAAGAACGTGCAAAACAAATGAAATGAAGATTTCTTTTTTAAGTAACAATGGTGAAAAACAGTTTTTAAGTAATAATGGTGAAAAACAGTTTTTAAGTAATAATGGTGAAAAACAGTTTTTAAGTAATAATGGTGAAAAACAGTTTTTAAGTAATAATGGTGAAAAACAGTTTTTAAATAATAATGGTGAAAAACAGTTTTTAAGTAATAATGGTGAAAAACAGTTTTTAAGTAATAATGGTGAAAAACAGTTTTTAAGTAATAATGGCGAAAAACAGTTTTTAAGTAATAATGGTGAAACACAGTTTTTAAGTAATAATGGTGAAAAACAGTTTTTAAGTAATAATGGTGAAAAACAGTTTTTAAGTAATAATGGTGAAAAACAGTTTTTAAGTAATAATGGTGAAAAACAGTTTTTAAGTAATAATGGTGAAACACAGTTTTTAAGTAATAATGGTGAAAAACAGTTTTTAAGTAATAATGGTGAAAAACAGTTTTTAAGTAATAATGGTGAAAAACAGTTTTTAAGTAATAATGGTGAAAAACAGTTTTTAAGTAATAATGGTGAAAAACAGTTTTTAAGTAATAATGGTGAAAAACAGTTTTTAAGTAATAATGGTGAAAAACAGTTTTTAAGTAATAATGGTGAAAAACAGTTTTTAAGTAATAATGGTGAAACACAGTTTTTAAGTAATAATGGTGAAAAACAGTTTTTAAGTAATAATGGTGAAAAACAGTTTTTAAGTAATAATGGTGAAACACAGTTTTTAAGTAATAATGGTGAAACACAGTTTTTAAGTAATAATGGTGAAAAACAGTTTTTAAGTAATAATGGTGAAAAACAGTTTTTAAGTAATAATGGTGAAAAACAGTTTTTAAGTAATAATGGTGAAACACAGTTTTTAAGTAATAATGGTGAAAAACAGTTTTTAAGTAATAATGGTGAAAAACAGTTTTTAAGTAATAATGGTGAAACACAGTTTTTAAGTAATAATGGTGAAAAACAGTTTTTAAGTAATAATGGTGAAAAACAGTTTTTAAGTAATAATGGTGAAAAACAGTTTTTAAGTAATAATGGTGAAAAACAGTTTTTAAGTAATAATGGTGAAAAACAGTTTTTAAGTAATAATGGTGAAAAACAGTTTTTAAGTAATAATGGTGAAACAGAGTTTTTAAGTAATGATGGTGAAAAACAGTTTTTAAGTAACAATGGTGAAAAACAGTTTTTAAGTAATAATGGTGAAACACAGTTTTTAAGTAATAATGGTGAAAAATAGTTTTTAAGTAATAATGGTGAAAAACAGTTTTTAAGTAATAATGGTGAAAAACAGTTTTAAAGTAATAATAGTGAAACACAGTTTTTAAGTAATAATGGTGAAACACAGTTTTTAAGTAATAATGGTGAAAAACAGTTTTTAAGTAATAATGGTGAAAAACAGTTTTTAAGTAATAATGGTGAAAAACAGTTTTTAAGTAATAATGGTGAAACACAGTTTTTAAGTAATAATGGTGAAACACAGTTTTTAAGTAATAATGGTGAAAAACAGTTTTTAAGTAATAATGGTGAAAAACAGTTTTTAAGTAATAATGGTGAAAAACAGTTTTTAAGTAATAATGGTGAAAAACAGTTTTTAAGTAATAATGGTGAAAAACAGTTTTTAAGTAATAATGGTGAAAAACAGTTTTTAAGTAATAATGGTGAAAAACAGTTTTTAAGTAATAATGGTGAAAAACAGTTTTTAAGTAATAATGGTGAAACACAGTTTTTAAGTAACAATGGTGAAAAACAGTTTTTAAGTAATAATGGTGAAACACAGTTTTTAAGTAATAATGGTGAAAAACAGTTTTTAAGTAATAATGGTGAAACACAGTTTTTAAGTAATAATGGTGAAAAACAGTTTTTAAGTAATAATGGTGAAAAACAGTTTTTAAGTAATAATGGTGAAACACAGTTTTTAAGTAATAATGGTGAAAAACAGTTTTTAAGTAATAATGGTGAAAAACAGTTTTTAAGTAATAATGGTGAAAAACAGTTTTTAAGTAATAATGGTGAAACACAGTTTTTAAGTAATAATGGTGAAAAACAGTTTTTAAGTAATAATGGTGAAAAACAGTTTTTAAGTAATAATGGTGAAAAACAGTTTTTAAGTAATAATGGTGAAAAACAGTTTTTAAGTAATAATGGTGAAACACAGTTTTTAAGTAATAATGGTGAAAAACAGTTTTTAAGTAATAATGGTGAAAAACAGTTTTTAAGTAATAATGGTGAAACACAGTTTTTAAGTAATAATGGTGAAAAATAGTTTTTAAGTAATAATGGTGAAAAACAGTTTTTAAGTAATAATGGTGAAACACAGTTTTTAAGTAATAATGGTGAAACACAGTTTTTAAGTAATAATGGTGAAACACAGTTTTTAAGTAACAATGGTGAAAAACAGTTTTTAAGTAATAATGGTGAAAAACAGTTTAATAGTAATAATGGTGAAACACAGTTTTTAAGTAACAATGGTGAAAAACAGTTTTTAAGTAATAATGGTGAAACACAGTTTTTAAGTAATAATGGTGAAAAACAGTTTTTAAGTAATAATGGTGAAACACAGTTTTTAAGTAATAATGGTGAAAAACAGTTTTTAAGTAATAATGGTGAAAAACAGTTTTTAAGTAATAATGGTGAAACACAGTTTTTAAGTAATAATGGTGAAAAACAGTTTTTAAGTAATAATGGTGAAAAACAGTTTTTAAGTAATAATGGTGAAAAACAGTTTTTAAGTAATAATGGTGAAACACAGTTTTTAAGTAATAATGGTGAAAAACAGTTTTTAAGTAATAATGGTGAAAAACAGTTTTTAAGTAATAATGGTGAAAAACAGTTTTTAAGTAATAATGGTGAAAAACAGTTTTTAAGTAATAATGGTGAAACACAGTTTTTAAGTAATAATGGTGAAAAACAGTTTTTAAGTAATAATGGTGAAAAACAGTTTTTAAGTAATAATGGTGAAACACAGTTTTTAAGTAATAATGGTGAAAAATAGTTTTTAAGTAATAATGGTGAAAAACAGTTTTTAAGTAATAATGGTGAAACACAGTTTTTAAGTAATAATGGTGAAACACAGTTTTTAAGTAATAATGGTGAAACACAGTTTTTAAGTAACAATGGTGAAAAACAGTTTTTAAGTAATAATGGTGAAAAACAGTTTTTAAGTAATAATGGTGAAACACAGTTTTTAAGTAATAATGGTGAAAAATAGTTTTTAAGTAATAATGGTGAAAAACAGTTTTTAAGTAATAATGGTGAAAAACAGTTTTTTAGTAATAATGGTGAAAAACAGTTTTTAAGTAATAATGGTGAAACACAGTTTTTAAGTAATAATGGTGAAAAACAGTTTTTAAGTAATAATGGTGAAAAACAGTTTTTAAGTAATAATGGTGAAACACAGTTTTTAAGTAATAATGGTGAAAAACAGTTTTTAAGTAATAATGGTGAAACACAGTTTTTAAGTAATAATGGTGAAACACAGTTTTTAAGTAATAATGGTGAAAAACAGTTTTTAAGTAATAATGGTGAAAAACAGTTTTTAAGTAATAATGGTGAAAAACAGTTTTTAAGTAATAATGGTGAAAAACAGTTTTTAAGTAATAATGGTGAAAAACAGTTTTTAAGTAATAATGGTGAAAAACAGTTTTTAAGTAACAATGGTGAAAAACAGTTTTTAAGTAATAATGGTGAAAAACAGTTTTTAAGTAATAATGGTGAAAAACAGTTTTTAAGTAATAATGGTGAAAAACAGTTTTAAAGTAATAATGGTGAAACACAGTTTTTAAGTAATAATGGTGAAAAACAGTTTTTAAGTAATAATGGTGAAAAACAGTTTTCAATAAAATTCAATTTTTACTTCTCGTATATCTAAAAAAGTGATGTGTGAGAGAGAACGCTTCTCAACCTATATACTCAATGAATTTTTGATCTACAGACTTGGAATTTTATATGTAGAGCATTCAGACATCTGGAAAACTTTTTAATTGGTATTCATTCGAAAAAAGGGTTATGTTAAGGGGTCAAAATTGAAAAATTGGTATGTGGCGGTTGTCGGCAGTTTATCTGTTTGCTGTTTCACGAATGCGCATGCGCGAATGATTCATATGACAGATTTCTTATGGTAAAAATATGCTTGTTTGAAAACACTTTTTAAATATCGTGTCAAGCTTGCCTAATGGTTCTCGTACTTGACTCCCTGTCTTTAAGTTTTGATTTTGATCTCAGCTTGAGTAAGTTTTTTTACTTACAAAAATGAACTGTTTAGAAAAAAACATAATACTCGCATGCACATCTCTTAGTATCTTTCCGTTTTTTATTTATTTTTTTTTTATTTTTTTTTTTTTAGGAATTTAACCTTCGATTGATATTTAATGTATTTTTTTTTTTCATAATAAATAAGAATTGTGCATTAATTAAAATACAAATATTTAAACGTATTTTACGACCGGGCAACTCCGGCGGCCTGCTACTCACTCTATAAAGTTATTATCCAAATTTCATGGAGAAAAAACAGGATCAGGTATATATCTAACATAAATAATTTTGCTGATCATCTTCGTTAAACATGTAACAGAAAAGAAGTTTAGTTGATGGTGAATTAGTTTATGAGTCGAAATGAGAAGCCGGTTTGAGAGTTCTTAAATCATTACCCGCCAGCGTCCCATTAATGGGACGGACGGTCAAAAATATTTCCATTTACATCAACAAAGTTTCCCTTAATTTGGTCGATAATGGGTACATATAAGCAATTAAATGTCTTCTTTGTAAAGATACCGTGAAGAGTTTACAATATTTTTGGCATAAATATTACTGGATATTATCGCAAATATTTGGACGATTGTCTATAATATAAATCTCATCTGTCTGTTTAAATGTATGTATGTATGTATGTATGTATGTATGTATGTATGTATGTATGTATGTATGTATGTGTATGTATGTATGTATTATGTATGTATGTATGTATGCCTAAAACTTTCGACAGGGGCGACTGAGTTTCACGAGTTCGGTATCATTTTGAAGCCCGACCCTTCGGATGACAAATATCGAAAAATTGGCCAAAAACATTAATTTCTTCACCCTTAACTTGGCACTTTTTTACTGGGAGGGTCGCTTTTCTCGCCGATATTTTCGAAAATCATCCCCTCTTTTCGATTTTCTAGCCTTAATTTAAACCTACGTCACTTCCGGTTTGGCGATGGACGCAACAGCAAACACGTCATGTTTTTCCCCACGTTTTTTTTCCTCCTCTGCGGTACGGATTCAAGTCTACCTGCCTACTATCACTTTTTTTCTTTTTTTTTTTTTTTTTTTGTTTTCTCAACCCACACCTCCAAATACCCGGCTCACACTGGGTACCTAGGCTAGTATTATATATAGGGATTATAAGAACGAACCATTGAGGTACAAGAATAGCTGTAGAAACTATACTGAATCTGTCAATTTTTCAGTCATAGCTTTTTGTCTTGAAGAATCACTGCTCATCCTGACTGTATGAATATTACCATTCTTTGCGTGGAATTCTTTACAGTCCAAAGTTTGTTTGACTGGCTTCATACTGCTGAATTTTGTTTTGGACAGCTCTATTTCATTCGCAATTGGATAATTTTCCGTTCTCTTCGATGTGATTTTTCTGGGTTTTGGTCGAAAAATGAATGAGCAGTGAAGTTTTAAAGCAGTTCTAAATAACTAAAACTGCCACTTAACCATATATTCAAACACTACCGAGTTTGAATGATAGATTAGTAAAGAAATCACCATGGAATTTCCACGGAGTCAGGTTAGTGCTTTTATTAATATGAAAGTAAAATAGTAAGACGCGGAATTTACCAAACATTTCACAGTTGGAAAATGTTCCAATTTACTTGCCTCTCAACGAGGGCAGAGTTAGACACAAGATCAGTTTTTTAATGTGAGGAATATCAAGTTCCCCAAAAATGGGCACTCTGGATAGGAACAAAAATTTAAATTGTCTCAGTCATGAAAGATTTCTCCCTCACTGACCGAGGACAGAAAAGATGAAGAATAGCATCAGAATAGATACTACACTGTGATTTTGACCTGAAGGTCGTTTAATAAAAAGAAATAGTTCTTATTTAGAATTCAACCTAATTAAAAAGAAAAACAAGAGTATAAAAAATCTTTATGGTGGGCATACACGTCACGGAACGAAAATTCATATTCCAAAAATCACGTAAATTGATCAAGTAATTTTATTTTTAACAATAAAATCAGTTTAAAACTATCTAAAGCGATTAATCTGAAATCGTTAGCTCTATAAGACTGATCTCGTAAATTAGAATTATTGTGGACTTATCTGCGCTTTTTTCAGGAGTGCGATACGAGACATTCCCTTTTTGCTTACTCATAAAATTTTATTTTCTTTGTTAAAAATAAAAGTCTTTGATCAATTTACGTGAATTTTGGAATATGACATCTTTATTCCGTGACAATTACATACATGATGAAAAAATTTCTGTATTTTATTTAGTTTTAATTAGGTTGACTTCTAAATAAGAACCAAAGAAATGTAGGAAAAGTGCCGGAAGGCATGTGCCCCCCCCCCCTCTACACCGTCGCCCAGGTCTCTTCCCAAGCCTCAGCCGATGAGAAAACCTGGTCGAAATATCGGGTAAGGATCGTATGCGTAACTGAAACGCTTTAAAATGAGGGGAAAGGAGTCCCAGTATGTCGTTAAGAAATGATAAATTTTTGCTGTTGTTGTTGTTGTTGTGTTTTTTTTTTTTTTTGGAGGGGGGGGTTAATGGGCTAGTAAGTGGAGGGATTCATATTTCGCCAATTGAAGCAATTTGTTTTTGATTTAAAAAGAAAATCATCGATAAGAAATACCAAATACAGTCCAGGACGAACAAAAAATCTCAAATGTTTTGCTGTGGATAGTCACTGCACCGAATGACCTCAACTAAAGATAAACAATTTTCGTGTAGAATTTGTTAAAAGCAAGGAATTTGGTAAAGGATGACGATTAATAATTCCGATGCGCTTCTTTACTTATTCGTGGAAGAGGTTCGCTTCTGTGTGTGTGTGTGTGTGTGTGTGTGTGTGTGTGTGTGTGTGTGTGTGTGTGTGTGTGTGTGTGTGTGTGTGTGCGCGCGTGTGTGTGTGTGTGTGTGTGTGTGTGTGTGTGTTCGTGCGTGTGTGTGCGTGCGTGCGTGTGTGTGCGTGCGTGCGTGCGTGCGCGCGGGCGCAGGTGTGTGTGTGTGTGAGAGAGCATGTGTGTGCGCGTGTGTGCGTGTGTGCGTGTGTGTGTGTGTGTGTGTGTGTATGTTGCTGCTTTTTCCCCCTTTGCAAAACTCAATTATGTTATGCAAATCCAAAAATAAAAACAACAGAAGCCTCTACAAAATGACCAAACTAAACACTGTGAATAAATATTTGAAGCTATAAAGAACTTAAAGTATAAAAACTTTTATCACAATGAACGTATTCTGCATTACATAACCTGAAAAAAAAATGTTGATATGCCGTAAAACAAAACAACCAAACCAAACACCGTGAATAAATATTTGAAGATATAAAGGACTTGAAACACAAAATATTTACCAAAATGGCCGGTTTTGCTATGATAATCCGAAAATGGTTGATATGCCATCAAATAAAAAAACTAAGCCAAAATAAACGTCTGCCAGACATATGTAGACCAAAAGTCATTTGTTGCTGGCGAGATGGTTAATAATTTTGTGGGTTTATTAAGACAATTGCTAAACACTGAAATTGCAATGAATCCAAGTCCAGGGAAACAAGCAATCCAGCGTCTGATGAAGGTTATTTGCATGGTTACCGATACTTTTCCCCCATTTCACTGCAAACAAGGCATGGTGCCACTTGGAACGTAAGGGGGTACTATTTGGGAATCTCCAGGAACACTACGCAAGGAGTTGAGTAGCGTCTGTTCATTTTACATTTAAACTTCTGCAGATTAGTACAATCAGGGAAGCAGGAAAGCGGGTGGGGATACCAAAGTCTAGTAGTCCGAGGAAAAAAAAACTCTTAGAGTAAACGACTTTCCGGCATCTAGGGACCTCATGAGTGAAGGGGTGGGATTTTGCTGGTTGTTGACGCTTTGGTTTGGAAATAGTAACTTTAAAAAATTAAGCTCGACGAAAGCGAGTTAGATGGCTAAAGGCCAATCAACTGCTGAAATGAAAGAAATACACATTAGCAACACTGAAGGAACTGAAGAGTATAGTGTTCACCTCCTTTCTCCCAGTCCGTGATAGTTTGTGGTTCAAAAGTAAGAGTACTCAGGGTTCATTCCTTCAGACCAGAGTTGTTGAAAGGCTGTAAGTTGTTCAGAGCTCAGGACATCATTTTCGTCACTCCCTCATCCCGACATGTCATATCAGGAAGATCAGAGTCGGATTGCGGAACATGTGTTGGTGGGAACTCACTTTGAGTAGTGACGTCAGTGATCGGTGGGTCAGGAAGGAGAGCAAATACCTTTATCATTTCTGAATCTAGATGTTTGGATCCAGTGGCAAGGAGAAGTCCATGACGACTGAAAACAATCCCGAGATAAGCGGAGAGCACATACAGCACCTGGGAGTCCCAATTGGTCACCCATTTAGTACTGATCAGGTTCAACGTTGCTTAACTTCAGTGACCCAGCGGGAACCGGTTTGTCAACGTGATTATGGCGGATATTAGTTAGTACATAATCTTGTTGGAAAACCGATCCCCCACCCCTGACGAAATCTGCACCAGTTAAAGGTCAAAGAATAAATATATTTTTCTTACTTTTAGCTATTATTCAATCGGGGCAACGCCAATCAAGATAATTCAAACATTTTTTTTTTTTTTTTTTTTTTACATGTTCACCCCAAACAAGGCACAGGGGAAACAACTACTGGGGTACTATGTAGGGACTTGGGCAGCAAGATGTTGGTTCATGTTGCACTTGAACTTATGCATGTCAGTGCAGTTGGGGAAGCAGTGACCTGGAATGGAATTCCAAAGTCTAGCGGTTCTGGGGAAGAAACTACCGGAGTAGAAAGATCTTTTACATCTAGGGATCTCTACAGTGTGGGGGTGGGATTTTGCAGCTTGTCGGGTCTGTCGAGGGTGTTCACGTCGTGGGGGCACAAGTGCTTGCAGTTCATCAGAGCATTCACCATTAAAATACTTGTAGAACAGGCAGAGGGATGCAAGGTTTCGTCGATGGGACAGAGGCTGAAGCTTAGATGCTAGTTTAGGGCCTATCAGATTTGCGACTCTCTTTTGAACCCTGTCAAGGAGCGAGAGACTAGTAGCCGATGCACCAGCCCAATTTAGCCTTAAATACAAACATACACACATGCGCACAGACAACTGTCCTTTACATAATAGATTAAAAGCAGCTGTTACAGTCGTTTGGCAAATTTTGAAAAACAATGAGCGTCAAGTTGATTGCATCTATATCGGCTCTAAGATCGGCCAACACTTTTTCGAAGAATATCATTTCCCACTGATAAGTGCATTTCAATTCTTTAATAGTGTTTCTACGATGAAGTCATCTGGTTACAATAAGAAGACGGCCGGGGTAGCGGTGAGGGGAAGACTTTTCATTCGTGTACCAGCAAAAACTCCAAAGAATAGTACAATAATTAAAGACAAAAATAAACACATCACCCTTATTCACACACATACACCCAACAACAATACGCCACGACTCTGTTAGATATTTCATACGATATTTACTAGTGATAAAACGATTCCAATACAATTACCGATTTTGTTCTAAATTCCGGATACTGATATAATTGCGGATTCCGATTCTGATTTTTTGCCTACTCGTCTAAAAAATTAATTTTTGTCTTTTTTTTTTTTTTTTAGGAGGGTTAATGTGTGGCGACCATTTTAAACAACGATAGGCGTCTTTGTTTCGCCTAGAACCGCACCAACATTTAATTTAAATTGGGTATTAAAATTACGTTTTAGCAAAAGGAAGAATATAAAAGGTGTGTGTTTTGTATGCATACAGAAATGGAAATTAACAAAACATTAATAGAATATAAGGGTCACCAGTTAGCAAGTGCTAACTAAACCATAAACAGAATTTTGTAAAAAAAAAAAAAAAAAAATATGAGAAAAACGGGTACTTGTACAGTTTAAACAAGACATTAAAAATGAAAATATTGTAAAAAAAAGGTTTATATTGTATGTATCCGTTATGGAATGAAGTTCTCCGGAAAAAAAAATTTCACTTTTTTTTCTTTTTTTTTTTTTTTAATTACATTTTCACCCCAAACAAGGCACATTGCCACTTTGGTGTAGGGGGCTATTATCAGGGGAAACATCTACTGGGGTACTATGTAGGGATTTGGGCAGCGAGATGTTGGTTCACGTTGCACTTGAACTTATGCATGTCAGTACAGTTGGGGAAGCAGTGACCTGGAATGGAATTCCAAAGTCTAGCAGTTCTGGGGAAGAAACTACTGGAATAGAAAGATCTTTTACATCTAGGGATCTCTACAGTGTGGGGGTGGGATTTTGCAGCTTGTCGGGTCTCTTGAGGGTGTTTACGTCGTGGGGGCACAAGTGCTTGCAGTTCATCAGAGCATTCACCATTATAATCCTTGTAGAACAGGCAGAGGGATGCAAGGTTTCGATGATGGGACAGAGGCTGAAGCTTAGATGCCAGTTTAGGGCCTATCAGATTTGCGACTCTCTTTTGAACCCTGTCAAGGAGCGAGAGACTAGTAGCCGATGCACCAGCCCAAATATGACAGCAATACTCCATACATGGGCGAATAGTGGCCTTGTAGAGGTACAGGATACTTTTGGGTGTTAGAAGTTTTCTAGCACGGTAGAGAGAGCCCACCTTCCTGCAGCGGCCCTGGCAATGCTCTCGATGTAATTGTTCCAGCTCATGTTTCCTGTGAACGTTAGGCCAAGGAGCTTGAGAGACGTACTCTCAGATAAAGAGTCGTTGGCCATTGCTATAGGTGGTAGAGAAGGTTTCTTGTAATTATTGAATGAAACCAGTTTTGTCTTGGCGGCATTGAACGTGACCATCCATTTTTGTCCCCATTCCACTACTGATTGGAGGTCATCCTCTAGTGTTTCTGCCATTACTTTTCATCAAGTATTTTTTTTTTTTTTTTACAGCGAAAAAACAATTTGTTATGATACCGAGCAAAAGTTTCGATTTTTTAGGAAGAAAAGCTAGTATTAAAGATGGGGAGGGAGTGTCGGTGGTTTAAACTGAATTATCTCCTCGTAGCATGTTCAAAAAATTCAAAGATGTCTACCGTCAACATGTTGTCATAAAAACGTGTTTTTCTGCCGTAAAAAAAACTACTTGATCAAATTAAGTGGATTTTTTTTTTCAGAGATTTCAGTCCAAAACGGATACGTATAACCTTTTTTCGATATTTTCATTCCCTAATGTCTTAAATAAACTGCACAAGTACCGAAAAAACGAAATTTTATTAAAAAAAAAAAAATTTTTCATACACGAGATGAGAATAGAAAAGATGAAAATGTTCATTCATACAAACTTGTGTTTGAAGAAAGGATTAGTAATTGCAAGTCAAAATGTCCATAGTGCAAATCATATGCGTATGTAAGTAATATACGTATGTGAGAATTTTGCAGCATGGCATTGTATATGTATGTGCGTTGGTTTACCTTGTTCTTGTTGGTGCGTGTAAGTGCGTGTGAGTAGTAATTCTTTTCTGTTCGTCTGACTCTTACTAGTGTGTAGGGATGTGTGTGTGTGAGATGGAGAAGCTGGTATGTGAGTTATTGAGTCCATTTTGCCTCCTCCGCCGAAGAGCAGAGAGAAGACATCATGGAGTTTTGTTCGAGTTGTGGCTGGTTTGCGAATTATCTGGGTTTCTAGATTGTTCTAAGGGAGTTTCTGACTTCACATCGGCTTACTATTTTCACAAAGACATGTTACTTTTGTGAGTTTAAAGCGATTTTTATTGATTAAAAATACTTTGGGTCCACACGTTCTTCCTTGCTTTTGAAATTAAACAAGAAAGTGAATCGCAACAAATGAACGAACAACAAGGCAACAAATGAACGAACGTAGCAATTACAAACTACAAGCCCTTGTACCCCCTCGACATAAATACCCCCAACAAACCCGACAAGCAGCACAATCCCACCCCTACACAGTAATCCCCAGATGCCAGAAAGCCTTCTACTCTAACAGTTTCTTCCCTAGAACTGCTAGACTTTAAAATTCTCTTCCGAGTTACTGCTACCCTGTCTGTACTGACATGCAGAAGTTCATGTGTAATGTAACCAGACATCTTGCTGCACAACTCCCTACATAGTATCCTTACAAATTATGTCTCAAATAGTAACCCCCTACATCAAATTTGTACTGTGTCTTGTTAGGGGTTAAAATGCAATCGAAAAAATTCGATACATTCAAATAATAGGAATTGACTTTTATTGTTCGCTACCAATCAGTTTCTTTGATCAGTAAATGTAGAACTGTCCTGATAAGTAATCAAAACTTGTCATAAAGTGTCCTGATAAGTAATCAATACTTGTCATAATCTGTCCTGATAAGTAATCAATACTTGTCATAAACTGTCCTCATAAGGAATCAAAACTTGTTATAAACTATCCTGATAAGTAATCAAAACTTGTTATAAACTGTCCTGAAAAGTAACCAATACTTGTTATAAACTGTCCTGATAAGTAATCAAAATTGGTTATAAACTGTTCTGATAAGTAATCAAAATTGGTTATAAAATGTCCTCATAAGTAATCAATACTTGTCATGAACTGTCCTGATAAGTAATCAAAATTGGTTATAAACTGTCCTGATAAGTAATCAAAATTGATTATAAAATGTCCTCATAAGTAATCAAAATTGGTTATAAACTGTCCTGATAAGTAATCAAAATTGGTTATAAAATGTCCTGATAAGTAATCAAAATTGGTTATAAACTGTCCTGATAAGTAATCAAAATTGGTTATAAACTGTCCTGATAAGTAATCAAAATTGCTTATAAAATGTCCTCATAAGTAATCAATACTTGTCATAAACTGTCCTCATAAGTAATCAAAATTGGTTATAAACTGTCCTGATAAGTAATCAAAATTGGTTATAAACTGTCCTGATAAGTAATCAAAATTGGTTATAAAATGTCCTGATAAGTAATCAATACTTGTCATAAACTGTCCTCATAAGTAATCAAAATTGGTTATAAACTGTCCTGATAAGTAATCAAAATTGGTCATAAACTGTCCAAATAAGGAATCAAAACTTGTCATAAACTGTCCTCATAAGGAATAAAAACTTGTCATAAACTGTCCTGATTAGTAATCAAAACTTGTCATAAACTGTCTCCATAAGGAATATACACTTGTCATAAACTGTCCTCATAAAGAATCAAAATTTGTCATAAACTATCCTCATAAGGAATCAATACTTGTCATAAACTGTCCTGATAAGTAATCAAAACTTGTTATGAACTGTCCTGATAAGTAATCAAAACTTGTCATAAACTGTCCTGATAAGTAATCAAAATTTGTCATAAACTGTCCTCATAAGGAATCAAAACTTGTCATAAACTGTCCTCATAAGTAATCACAACTTGTCATAAACTGTCCTCATAAATAATCAAATCTTTCATAAACTGTTCTGATAAGTAATCAAAACTTGTCAGAAACTGTCCTGATAAGTAATCAAAACTTGTTATAAACTGTCCTCATAAGTAATCAATACTTGTCATAAACTGTCCTCATAAATAATCAAATCTTTCATAAACTGTCCTCATAAGTAATCAAAACTTGTCATAAACTGTCCTGATAAGTAATCAAAACTTGTTATAAACTGTCCTCATAAGTAATCAAAATTTGTCATAAACTGTCCTCATAAGTAATCAAAATTTGTCATAAACTGTCCTGATAAGTAATCAAAATTTGTCATAAACTGTCCTCATAAGGAATCAAAACTTGTCATAAACTGTCCTCATAAATAATCAAATCTTTCATAAACTGTTCTGATAAGTAATCAAAACTTGTCATAAACTGTCCTCATAAGTAACCAAAATTTGTCATAAACTGTCCTCATAAGGAATCAAAACTTGTTATAAACTGTCCTGATAAGTAACCAATACTTGTCATAAACTGTCCTGATAAGTAATCAATACTTGTCATAAACTGTCGTCATAAGTAATCAAAACTTGTCATAAACTGTCCTCATAAATAACCAATACTTGTCATAAACTGTCCTGATAAGTAATCAAAACTTGTCATAAACTGTCCTGATAAGTAATCAAAACTTGTCATAAACTGTCCTCATAAGTAATAAAATCTTGTCATAAACTGTCCTGATAAGTAATCAAAACTTGTCATAAACTGTCCTGATAAGTAATCAATACTTGTCATAAACTGTCCTGATAAGTAATATAAACTTGTCATAAACTGTCCTCATAAGTAATCAAATCTTGTCATAAACTGTCCTCATAAGTAATCAATACTTGTCATAAACTGTCCTCATAAGTAATCAAAACTTGTCATAAACTGTCCTGATAAGCAATCAAAACTTGTCATAAACTGTCCTGATAAGTAATCAAAATTTGTCATAAACTGTCCTCATAAGTAACCAATACATGTCATAAACTGTCCTGATAAGTAATCAAAACTTGTCATAAACTGTCCTCATAAGTAATCAAAATTTGTCATAAACTGTCCTCATAAGTAACCAATACATGTCATAAACTGTCCTCATAAGTAATCCATACTTGTCATAAACTGTCCTGATAAGTAATCAAAACTTGTCATAAACTGTCCTCATAAGGAATCAAAACTTGTCATAAACTGTCCTCATAAGTAATCAAAACTTGTCATAAACTGTCCTCATAAATAATCAAATCTTTCATAAACTGTTCTGATAAGTAATCAAAACTTGTCATAAACTGTCCTGATAAGTAATCAAAACTTGTCATAAACTGTCCTCATAAGTAATCAAATCTTGTCATAAACTGTCCTCATAAGTAACCAATACATGTCATAAACTGTCCTGATAAGTAATCAAAACTTGTCATAAACTGTCCTGATAAGTAATCAAAACTTGTCATAAACTGTCCTGATAAGTAATCAAAACTTGTCATAAACTGTCCTCATAAGTAATCAAAATTTGTCATAAACTGTCCTCATAAGTAACCAATACATGTCATAAACTGTCCTGATAAGTAATCAAAACTTGTCATAAACTGTCCTCATAAGTAATCAAATCTTGTCATAAACTGTCCTCATAAGTAACCAATACATGTCATAAACTGTCCTGATAAGTAATCAAAACTTGTCATAAACTGTCCTGATAAGTAATCAAAACTTGTCATAAACTGTCCTGATAAGTAATCAAAACTTGTCATAAACTGTCCTCATAAGTAATCAAAATTTGTCATAAACTGTCCTCATAAGTAACCAATACATGTCATAAACTGTCCTGATAAGTAATCAAAACTTGTCATAAACTGTCCTCATAAGTAATCAAAATTTGTCATAAACTGTCCTCATAAGTAACCAATACATGTCATAAACTGTCCTGATAAGTAATCAATACTTGTCATAAACTGTCCTGATAAGTAATCAAAACTTGTCATAAACTGTCCTCATAAGTAATCAAATCTTGTCATAAACTGTCCTCATAAGTAACCAATACATGTCATAAACTGTCCTGATAAGTAACCAATACATGTCATAAACTGTCCTGATAAGTAATCAAAACTTGTCATAAACTGTCCTGATAAGTAATCAAAACTTGTCATAAACTGTCCTCATAAGGAATCAAAACTTGTCATAAACTGTCCTGATAAGTAATCAAAACTTGTCATAAACTGTCCTGATAAGGAATCAAAACTTGTCATAAACTGTCCTGATAAGTAATCAAAACTTGTCATAAACTGTCCTCATAAGGAATCAAAACTTGTACATTTTATTCATCAATTCCAATCCTTTCATAATATTCTTCATCATTCAAAATAGTCACTTTTTTTTTTTTACATAAATGGAAATTTTACCAAATTTTAATATATTAAAAATTCTCCTTCCTATACAGCCTAACACGTTAAAAATTACAGTTAATAACCCATAACTCTTATTCTCGTTCGACGATAAATTGATGACTCCTCAAAAGTATAAAAAATACAACAATAATAATTGTAACGATGGAGTATTTTTGTCACATCTGGGAAGGAGCTGCTAGAAAAGACTTATCTTGTCTTGACAGAGTTCAAAATAAACTTCGTAGCTTAGTGGGGATGCCCTTTTCTCTTCCCTGCAACCTCTTTCCCACAGAAGAGACGTTGCGAGCCTGTCTCTGCTTTATCGTTATTTTCATGGCAAGTGCTCGTCTGAGCTTCAATCTATGATCCCCCCCCCTCGCTAAACTTTCACGAAAAACACTCGTCTAGCCAAAACCACTACCAATAATTTCCCACACTCTTTATCTGTGCCTAAGCCTAAATGTAGATTCCATGAACAAAGCTTCTTTCTTAGAACTGCACGCCTGTGGAACTCTCTTCTGATTGCCTGCTTTCCAGCTGACTACAATCTGATTGTCTTCAAGTCCAATGTAAACAAGTTCTTGATGAACCGTCCCCCTAAGTAATCCAATTTACAAAATTCTCACTACTTATGATTACTATGCTATAATCACATTGATTAATGTATACCCATTAAACCCTTATCCTCAAGTGGCCTCCAGGCCTTGATAAGTGGTGACTCCTTTGTAAAAAAAAAAACGCTTACCCTCTGTGCCCCTGTCTTCCCCTTACTTTTCGTCTTGTGTGTGTGTGTGTGTGTGTGTGTGTGTGTGTGTGTGTGTGTGTGTGTGTGTGTGTGTGTGTGTGTCACCATAACTGACACCACACCAAATAATCGAGGAGGTTCAAGGAGGATGGAAAGACCGAGGAGAGAAAGCACTAGCCGAACCTCCACTGGTAGAGTGCAAAGAGGACTGGGACCTTGGGGAGGCTTATTGCCATCCAAATGCCAGTAAAGACAAATGGTCGCTGCCAACAAGAAATCAATGGTAAGCTGATGTTGCGATAAAACAAATTTATCTGCAAAGATTTTCGAAAGAGATGGAGAGTACTGGAAATCTGGTGAGACTTGTTTTCGCTCGGACGTCAGAGAACATCGTAAATTGTTCTCAAAAAGAAATCTTTGATGATGGCACGTGTGACTACTCCTAGTGAGCAATAAAAAAGAAATATAAAATGTTAAAATTTTTAATAGGCATAAAGAAACAGATTTTACTAAAATTCAACAATTCGCCTCTAAAAATAAAAAATGTCTACATGGTTGGTAAAATAGAAACTACATACTTCCTCATTGGCCATCATATCTGAAATCGAAAATAGCAAAGTGATGTCAAAAAATTCCATAAATTTATTTATTTATTTATTTATTTTTCAGATAGTAAGTTTCAACAATTGATTTCATTTTTAACAAATAATATAATCAAACTTTTTTATATTTGGAATTTAAGGGTTTTGGGTTTGTTTGTTTTTTAATGTTTATTTGTTTTTTTTGGGGGGGGGTGTAATTTTGAAAATGTTTTTTTTTTTTTTAATAGTTTATTTATCAATTAGTAACCAAATATTACAAACTAAAGAAAGGCGACGGATCGATTTTTTAAAATAAGATTGCAGAATCAGGGGGCATAACTCAGATTGCTTATTTTAGAAATCATATTTTAGATTGCTTCCATTTTTTTGTTTTTTGTTCGTCATTTAATTAAATTATTTTTTATTGAAAAAATATTTTTGCTATGAATTTATGAAAACAATTGGAAATCATTTCAATTTTAATTTAAATTAAAGTAGTTTTTTGCTGTTTGTTATTTAATTAAATTGCTACTTTTGCACTTATTCTACCACACTGATATAATAAGGTTATTATTTAGAAAAACCATTCTTAATATAGGAGGATGTTTTGTAACTATTCTGTACTTTCAACTAAGAATTTAATTTTCGTTACGATTTATCTTCCTTGTTTAATATGTCGCCTTTCTTTATACAAACATCCAAAATAACAATCATTGACAAATAACGATCGCATTTTTAACATAAAAATCGATATATTAGGTACTTGTATAGTTTAATCAAAACATTAAAAAATAAAAATATTGGAGGAAAAATATTGTACATACTCGTTATGGAATAAAATTTTAATCCAAAAGAATTCCTTAATTTGATCAAGTAGATTTTTTTTTTTTTTTTTTTTTTACAGTGGAAAATCAAACTTTAATTAGATCTACCGTGTCGACGCCATTTTGTTTATTTCGGGGATGAGGGGCGAGGGTTGGCAGGGGAAGATAACTCCAATCACCGTTTGAAGTTTGTCAAAATTTGACGAGATTATTTTGAAACATGGGCAGAAAAAATACATAGATAAATATTTTAGGGGTTTTCACTTATTTTACCGTCTCTACGTCCTTTTTTAGTTCCTCTGTAATTTTGAGCTTTGTTAATCATTTTTTTTTTTCGTTTATAGGCACCTCCCTCGTCGTCCACGGAAATAGGCAAATGGCGACGATACGATCGATCGGTACTTATACAGTTTAGTCAAGACATTAAAAAAAATAAAATATCGAAAAAAGTTTAAAGTGTATGTATCCGTTATGGGACGAAGTTCTCCAAAAAAAAATTTCACTTAATTAATTTCATCAAGTAGGGTTTTTTTTTTTTTGGTTTTTTTTACAGCGAAAAAACAATTTATGATACCGAGCAAAATGTTCGATTTTTAGGAAGAAAAGCTAGTATTAGACATGGGGAGGGGGTGTCAGCGCTTTAACTGGAGTTATCTACCTTTGTCATTTCTAAAATTCAAACAACATTTTTTTTTTTTTAATCCAAGATGGCCGCCTTCAACGCGCTCTCATAAAAACGTGTTTTTCCGCTGTAAAAAAAAAAAAACTACTTGATGAAATTAACTGAAATTTTTTTTTTTTTCGGAGAACTTCGTTCTATAACGGATTACATACAATTTAAACTTTTTATTCGATATTTTCATTTTTTTAATGTCTTGACTAAACTGTACAAGTATCGATCGATCTCATAAAAATTTGATTTTCCTCTCTAAAAAAAAAACTACTTGATCAAATAAGTACTTTTTTCTTTTCTTTTTTTCTTCTTTTTTTTGCATGAAAACTTCATTCCATAACAAGTACGTACAATATAGTTCTTGTTTTTTTTTTTGTTTTTTGTTTTTTTGTTTTTTTTTTTAATATTTTCATTTTTTATGTCTTGATTAAAAGTAGCATATATAAATATCCAATACAGTTTCTTCTCCGATAAATTGTTATTTATTCGATCCCGCATGGGAAATTTCAAATTATATTAAAAAAAAAAAAAAAAAAAAAAAAAAAAAAAAAAAGTTCTATTCCATTATTTGTTAATCAAATTGTTGAAACCAAATTATTGGGGGGGGGGCTGTCTAAAATGGGGATGTGGATATTTGAATTAACACCGGTTCGCAGTTTTCAGTCTCAGATATGACGCCCATGATGAAGCAGATATTTTCTATTTTATCCAACATTTCAATATACTTTCTTTTTTTAGTAAAAATGCTTTGAACACAAATATTCCAAAATAAGTAACCGGAGTCGACGGCGCTTGCTGATCTAAGGGAGCTAACTCTTAATTCTTTAGACGAAGTGCTGTCCCTTGAAATACTGTCTTTTCTATTTTGTTATAATTGTGTTTCACGTTGAAATATAGATATTTAAGAATAATTTCTATTTGGCGGTTGGCGGTTGTACACCCATCTCGATGTTGCTGAACTTCGGACTGACTAATGAGAACCGGTATATTAACTTATTAGTTTAATGCTAGCATGATATATATAACGAACGGGAGTGGGGAAATACTAAAATAAATATCTGTTAAACGTTATTAATTACCGACAGATAAGCTTTACGTTTCTGCATTTTTGGAGATAAGGATCAATTATTTGTATTCTTTGGACTATTGTTCTCATCTTTAGTGTTACTTTCACAACGTTTCGGTCGTTGTAACCTCCGACGTTAAGGTGCATCTTGTCAAACTCGGAAATCTATGGAATTTCGAATGGAGCCCTCTATTGAGAGTAACATGCTCGGGTTTCGTCAGACAGGACTGGGTAGAAATTCGCAATTGCATTTTTGAGTGTCAACCGCACTGAGGACTGAACCTTCATTTGTGCGCTTAACAGTCTTAATCTTAATAAATATCAGCTAAATATTTTTTGGCTTCAAGAATTTTTTTGTTTTAAATAATCTGGCAGATTACTGTCCATTAGTAATAATCCGCTGGAGAAATTAGAAAAAAAAAAAGAAAGAAGAAGACAAAAATAAGAAACCAATATAAGAGGGGTACCTTAAATACAAACCTTGTGGTGCATCATAGCTGAGATATTTTTCAATGTGTCCGCTTCAACAACGTTGTTAGTCGTATTTATTTATTTATTAGCAGGCAAAACTTCCATATTTCTCTCACACCTGAGAACTGCAATTATGTACAACGTAAAATTTTTTTTTCCAAAACTGACGTCGTTCAATGGCTCATCTTTTTTCAGGTTTTATTCCCTCATTCTCTCACAGCACTGTAAAGCTCCCCCCCCCCTCAACACATAAGCTTCCCAATCCACCCCCTCTCTCAACAGATGGGGGTAGTGGATAAATAAAACCCAAAGGTTCGAAAAACGGCAACTGAACACAATTCGTTTATGTGCCGAGGAGAAAGACTTTCCTCCCTCTCCCCTATGTGTCATTTCAGGCTTGCCATGTTTCAACTTCCTTTACACGTCAGCAGGTGGAATTTCTGTAGTCGCAGTTGTGGGGTAGCAGCCGAAGTCTCCATCATTCTATCGTACTACTGTAAGGTTACATATCAACTTCCCATCGCACACTGCAGCTTTGAAAAACTACGACGGAGCAAAATTAGTTGATCTTCAAAAGGCTACCATACGCCGGGGAACATCTTGAATGGTTGGCAACCAGATGGTGTTATGAAATTTTATTAATCGTGCTTCTGAGAGCGTTTACCAACTTTCTTAACATTTGGATGACCACGTACCTAAAAAAGCTCACAGTGAAGAGTTCCAGTCATGCTGCATCCAATTAACATCAGCACATATCCTTCATACAAGATATCCTTCATACAAGAGGACATGTATATGTTACTTACGGAAAATAAAAACCAAAAGCAGCCTGTAAAAAATTTATGCAAAAGTTTCGTCTTGTCTGTCTCACTCCTTATAAATAAATACTTGGCTAGGTATTGCTGCATGAATTCTGTTCGAATACCAGGTCGCTTTACCCACTGTTTTACATTTAGCCACATTCGTTCTACATTTTGTGTGTGGATGCTGGGATCGTGAGGGTCCACAAAATTTTCTGAGTTGTTAATGGTGTACTGTGGAAAATGCCGGTCGAGGTTAGTATATGCCTTCGAACAATCACTGAAAATTATTGAGCCTGGAAGGATAAACCTATGCACTAACAAAATCAGAGTTTTGGCGTTCCGTTTTTCATCTGGGCCCGTCAATGCGACGACGAAACTATTTTAGGAAATTCTTTCAATTCCGCCGAAAAGCCATATCTGACTAGCCATCCTTCCTCTATTATACTTTCGGCGTACGATAAGGGGTTCGTCAATTTCGACAGCTATCCCGTCGCCTCCAATGGGTTCCTGGTTGTTAAGCCAGTCGTCACAGATCTCGAAACAGAAGGACCGCCAATCAACTGAGAAGTGGTGCGAAATGTCCAGATTTTCGCTTGCTGTCCGATGGTTCCACATAGTGCTTAAAAAATGGTTGACGAACATTATTACTTTCCACGCTGGCATCCGAGCAATGAATGTTCCTGTTGTTTCGGCGACAGCGAAACCGCAATATTTTCTTTTTTTTTAAATGATTTTTCCCACTTTTGTGTAGTGCGTGCACCTCCAGACTCGTTTACTTTCTCGGAACGAACACTCGTTTTTGCATTGCGAACAGGTAAGGCTTTTGGCAAAACGTCATGTTTTTGCAGAAATTGCCTGCTCGTGTCTTCTTCTTTGTGAAATGCCTTTAACTGTGTCGAAATATTTGTTGCTACAACCGTAGCAGGAATCCACAGTATTGGTATTCATTCCCCCCCCCCCCGAAGAAAATGTTAAAATAATTTTTACAGAAATAAAAAACAAAAAAATGGAAAGAAATAAATGTATAAAGAGATAAATGTATGAAAAAAAAAAATTTTTTTTTTGCACAGAAAAATTAAGAAAATTTGTTTTGGGGATTTAATTTTGCATGGTTTTTCGTTTGCAGTAAATGCTGAAACTGAAGAAAAAGAAATCGTCTGCTACAATCACTGACAATTTTTGCGCATGCGCACCCACTTTACCATCGTAGATGACAATAACCCCCAAAATAATAGCGGCCAGACATTACTATACTAGTAACCATGGGCTATTACTTGTGTCAGTTTTGCTCATAATTCTAGTCAGCAACATGTAGAGGACTAGAATATATAAATCCTAATCCCGTTACAAAAGAATAATGAAACGAATGGAATTGAAGGAAACAAAGACTCAATTGATGGATAAGATAAACGTTGTTTATTTACTGTTGAAAAAATGTTTTAGATATAACATGTGTTCATGTCCGCGCCAGTGTAACCATCGTTCGTTGCGGGACTGGTGTTGTAGAAAGAAAAGGAAAAGTGTGTTCATCTCACGTTCGGGTCACTATCGTTTGTTCGCGCGGCGGAAGAGAAGTGAGTAATATAGTAGAAACGAGAATGATAGTCCAGCGTGTAGACAAAGACAAAGGATAGAGGGTTGACATCAGTTAGCAGTCAGCTACGCGAAGGTATTCTCAGGGACCAGTAGTAGCTAGAGAGAGAAAGAGTGAGAATGTGTACATAGTGTTTATTAGCCTTTTGTCCCACATAGTAGCAAGTGGTGTGAGGTACGCATGCACGCGCATGCCGAAAAGGCACGCTGTCGGTCGGTAGACCGACCAGCTAGGAGGCTGATCTGAAAAGGGCTGGAACAGCCTGTCTCTTTCTTTTATAGGTGTTTCTGCTGGTCTTTTGCGCATGTGTGGATTTCCATTGAAAGGAAGTGACATTGTCCTTGTGTGCGTACGTGTACGCGTGTGTGAGTACATGTGTGTACGTTAGCGTGTGTGTGTATATACACGTGAATGTGAGTGTATGTACGCGAACGTGAATATATGTACGTGTGAGGACGTGGGCGCGTATGTTTGTGTGCGCGTATGTATATGACAAGTAATATAGCTTGAAATGTGAACGCGTGTTTTTGTGTGAGACTTGAAAAGGCTCGCGCAAACACTATTAAATATTACTTTTTTTACGCAGCAGACCCGACTGCAGCTGTAAACAGTCGAATATTAAAAAAAAAACAACGACTTCTTAAAGGTAAATATACGGGTGGTCCCCCAGTGCATTTCACCAAAAAAATATAAAAGAAAAAAAGAAAAACCGAATGACTTTTTATTTTTCTTCCTTTTTGATAAAATTTTTGCACCTTCCAGTGGTTTCAAAATAGTTTTTTGCGTTGATTTTCTAAAGTTTTTAATGACATACATGAAATGTTTTATAATATAATTGCTATTTTCTAGTGTTTTTAGATAATATCATTATTAGTGTAGGGACGGTTAATCGGAATTGGAAAAGTCGGAATTTTTTTTGGGGGGGAGGGTATCGGAATTGGAAAAATATAAACTTTTGGGGATATCTGAATTGGACAAATTTGGATCTATTTTCAAATGCCGAAAACGATTCCTTGAATTAATTTTTTTTTTTAATTTTTTTTAAAACAAAATCTTCCACTGCTAGTAGTAATAATAAAATAATAAATATTTATTGATTTTAAACTACGAGTAAAACTAAAATCTATAAATAAATGACCCCCCCTCCCCTGCCCTCCCCTCCAAGTGTGTTTTTACGTTTGAAAAAACATGCACATTTAACATGTGTTTTTACAGTAATTGAGAAAAAAATAGCAATTTCATAGTTAACTATTTAGACATTTATAAAGAATCGGAATCGGTAATTGTATGCGAATCAGGAGTTTAGTTGGTTGGTTGGTTGTTTTTGTTTTACTGCATATCAACCCTTTTCGGGTTATTTAATGCCGATCAGGAATTTAGTACAGAATCATTACTAATCATGTAATATGATGGAGTCTTCTTAAATTCCCATGGTTCATCCATTTTGTTGACGGAATTCACTAATCATGTTTCTTCTTTTTTTTTTTAATTAGGAATCACCATTTATCAAGGCCTGTATGCCATCAAGGATAAGGGCTGGTGTAATAATCACTTATGATATAAATTGAGTAGAATTAGATTATTTATGAGGATGACTTATCAGGAACTTGTTTACAGTAGATTTGAAGGCTACCATGTTGTATTCAACCGGAAAGCATGCTAGCGGAATAGTGTTCCAAAAGTGGGCAGTTCTGGGAAAGAAACTTTGTTCATGGAATCTGCATTTACATTTAGGCACAGATAGAGAGTGGGGAGAATCATATATAGTGGTTGTAGATAGTCGAGGGTTTTTTGTGAAAGTTTGCCAAGACGGAACCATAGATTGGAGTTCAGTCGAGCACTTATCATGAAAATAACAACAGAGCAGAAACAGGCTCGCAACATCTCTTCTGTAGGAAAGAGGTTGCAGGGAAGAGAAACGAGGATCACTTACTAGGTTTTGAAGTCAGTTTTGAACTCTATCAAGGCAGGATAAGTAATGCCGAGCAGCTCCTGCCCAGATGTAGCAAGAGTACTTAATTTTAGAGCGACCTGCAATTCCTTACGACATAAAAACACAGGACTCCAACAAGTGCTGCTAAATGGTTTATGCCCTTTGATGTTTTATAATAAACAGCACAACCACCCTTACATACTGGTTCTTTTTAGATCACCGAAGTTAAGCAACTTTGAACCCGGTCAGTACCCAATGGGTAACCAGTTGAGAATACCAGGTGTTGTATGCAGGAGGATGCTGACACCTCTCTGCAAGAATTGCAAAAACCTAACGTCGTCATTTCTCCTGACCAGGATATACATGCGATTGGGAGCCGCTTGTAAATTTGATGTTCCCATGAAACTTACTCCTCTGGAGGAAGACAGTTCAACGCACCTTGGATGAGTGTCACTGTTACTGTTTGATGTTTTATTCCTTCATTGTTTCACAATATATAAGCTACGCATCATCCAACCTCCAAGAGTTGGTAAATAAAGACGGAGCTAAAAAAAAAAAAAACTGCAAAGGAACATAAACTCCTTCACTGCAATCTCTCTCTCACAGACCTGATGTTGCTAGTCTCAGTCTTTCCTACAAAAGCTATTGTGGCATGTGTAACCCAGAATTGTCTGATCTATAGCCTGCTTCCTTTGTTCCAGCTCATTTGACTCGTTGGTCTAGTGGTCTTCATCAATTCACCATTTTAATACCTCATTGTAATACAGCTTCTTTCCAAGGACTACACAGTTGTAGAACTCTCTTTCTGCTCACTGTTTTCCTTCTACCTACAGCCATGGTCTTTTTAACATAAAGGCCAATAGGCATCTCCTGTCTTTGAAATATTCCGATTTTGTTCTTGTTAGATCCTTACATCAAGTGGCTTCACGCCTTGTCTTGAGCAATTTCCATAAAAGCAAAAAATCAGCCTATTTCCCAAAGTGAAAGGCCTCCTCATTATTTTCTTTTTTGCAACAACGTTCCAAACTAGCACAGCATCCAACTGGATAGAGAAAAAAAAGCAAGTTGTAACTTAACACAGACCTTGTGGCATATAGCTGCGATGTTCTCCAACGCATCCATGTGATGTGTTATGCATTGTCTTCTTATATATAACTGCTATATAACCGTATCTTTGTCGTCTTGCTTTAATGTGTGCGGGGGTGGTGTTCTAATGACCTCTATGTGATCATCTCTTCAAGTTCGTTCATGTGCATCTGCTCCTATTAAATTATACACAAGTCTTATATATACAGTTTATATACATTTATATAGTCTGGTGTGTATACACGCGGTCAAGCTCCTTTATCTACTTGCTGTATTATTCTTGGTAGTCCCTTACTATGCATGCATGCGTGTGTGTGTGTGTGTGTTTTCTTTTATTATCCTTTGTCTTCTGGGATGTGGTTCTTCCTGTCACTGGTCGATGATCTGTAAAGAATCAGTCAAGACAAAAACACAACACCGATTTTATGGCAAGGATCTCTTTATTCGTCTTTGAGTGAACCGGGGAAACCTTGCATTGCTGACTTAAGCTTTCTTGCGTTTTCGTCAACGCATCTCTATCTCTGATTAAGTCCAATTGACTACCAAGCTTCCATCAAATTCGACTGTCTACTCCCGATATCCCATTTGTGTTCCTATTTATATCAAGATGTATATGTGTGTGGAGGGAGGGAGGGGGTAACCCCTGTTAACCAGTCTGCACCCACAACGTACCAACCCACCTTCTAGCAACGCAGGTGCATACCCTGTCAATGGAAGTCACTGAGTGTTATATGTGTCACTGGCAACCCCTTGACCTTTCAGCACCTACCCAACACAAGTAAGTTGGGTTCAAATCAATACCACATTAACCGCATTACTGACACACAACACATGTTATCAGCAGAATCATCTAGTAAAATTTGTGTAGTTGCAGTGGTGATGCAGCAGCAAAACTTTCCATGATTTTGCCTCACTTGGTATTTGCAATTACGTGTAAGGCCATGTGTTGCTCTCTTCAAAAATTCCCAACTTCAATGCTTGTGCAACCTGGTTTTCTCCTTGTCATTGTCTCTCAATCATAGAAGGTGCATATAGTGGTTTACAAGTTGGATTCAAAAACAAAATCAAACTCACAAGGGAGTATACAAACTTTGATACATTGTATTGGATGGAGGTGTCGAGTCTCTACAATTCTAGGTGAGTATTGTCTGAAGATAGCAGGGGAAGAGGATGGAAAGAAATTGAGGAAGAAATAAGCATACAAAATATTATTATTTTATTATTGGAACCCTTTGAGATGAGTACTTTGGTATATTTATTTATTTATTTATTTATTTATTTGCAGACTTCTCCTTATCTTCATAGTTGTTGTTTCACAATGTTTCAGCCAACTATTCTTCTGGCCTTCGACAGGTGGTTTACCATGGTGCAGTCAATAACGGTATTGAATCTCTAGAGTTCGAGGTGAACATTGTCTGAAAATAGTTTTTCAGTCCTATCCAAAGCTGGCCAGAACATGGTGAGATAACAAGAATTATGGAAAGTAATAATTACTGGGGATATGGTTACAAGACTCTACATTTCTATCCCATCATGGTTAACCACCTGAAAAGGACCAGAGGAATAGTTGATGTGTTATTTCTGATAGTGATGAAACAACAGCAACTATAAAGATGAGGATAATAGACTGCAAAAATATGAATACCCAAAGTATGAAGTTCCATCTCAAAGGATTCCAAAAAATAAAATGATATAAAATACATTGTGTATAAATCAATTTTACTCTGCAGGAGGTGTGATGTTATACCAAATAACAACATCCAAATTTTAGTTAAGTTCCTGAGATAAAAAAAAAAATTATCTGTCGAGGTCATCATTCTTGTCACTCGTAAGCTTATCTCATCACCTACACTTCAACTCCGAGCTGCATATGCCGACTTTGACTCCAATCTAATCCCATCTGCCCTAAAGTGAACTCTGATTCTGATTCCTAAATATATGTACATTCGACCGGAAATCCTAAGCGTTTCGTTTTTGTCTGATGACTGAAAACTGAAATTACTCGCCCTCCCAGCAACACCCAGCTGATCCTACTTTTAATGGGCTTTCTATTTTTATTTGAGAGGGGGTGAATCATTTCTTCACATTGTCCGGGGGTTTAGGTCGAGGGATGCGTAGGAGAATCCATAGCATCACATATATACAATATAAGCAAAAGCCTACAACAACAATGTCACTCAATAGCTCACCTCTTCTTCATCCTTTCACGGCACTTTAAGATTAAACATAAGCTTTCCATTTCAGCTCCGGCCAGAGGAGGGAGAGGAAAGGGTTGGAACAAAACTGAAACTTTGAAAAACTGTGTCCAAACAAAATCAGTTTCACTTCAAAAGTGAAAGACTTTCCTCCCTTCCCCATACACCTCACTTTCATCCACGATTCAATTTTCTGAATACGTATCTCATTATTCTACCAATGGAATTTTCTATTCCCTTGCTTAAGTTTAAGCTGATGTTGAAATTTTACAATCTAACCGTTTTTTACTTACCTGTATCTAAATTTTATTACACTAGCGGGAGGGCACCCGGCTTTGCCCGGTCCTAAAATACGCTTACATATGATATTTTAATTTGTCCAGATTTTGTATATATTATTATAAAGTCGTGATTTCAAAAGTAAAAAAAAATACTTGTGTAGCATCAGTTAGAATCGAAACCGAAAGCAAAACTGTAGCATTTCAAAGCTGGTGACGTTACCACTGCACCAACGTGACACGTGAACTGATTAAACATTAAAAATCAACTAAGATGAATGTACAAAATGTATAACGATTTTTTAAATTTTGACCTTTTTTGACCTCTTAAAAACAATTTTAACCGGTTAATGACCCATAAAGAAACGGTCCATAAAAATCCAATTATTTGAGTCCCTTAGCGCCACTTTGTGACTTTTAGTTTCAGAAGAGATAGAGTTTGAAAATATGGAGACATGTGACCTTTTATATATTCGATTAAAGAAAGGTCCATATAAGAGTGATGGTAGTGTTGTAGTTGTTACCGGTGTTCTTAGATTAATGCATTTAGTTGACATCTAGTTGTACTTCGTAGCTCAGTGGGGGATGCCCTTTTCTCTTTCCCACAGAGAGACTTTGCAAGCCTGTCTCTGCTTTATCGTTATTTCCATGGCAGGTGCTCATCTGAGCTTCAATCTATTGCCCCCTCCCCCGCCAAACTTTCATGAAAAACACTCGTCTAACTGAAACCATTGTCAGTAATTTTCCCCACTCTTTATCTGTGCCTAAGCCTAAATGTAGATTTCATGAACAAAGCTTCTTTCTTAGAACTGCACGCCTGTGGAACTCTCTTCCATTTGCCTGCTTTCCAGCTGACTACAATTTGATTGTCTTCAAGTCTAATGTAAACAAGTTCTTGATGAACCATCCCCCATGTAATCCAATTTACAAAAATTCCACTACTCATGTTTACTATGCTATAATCACATTGACTAATGTATACCCATTAACACTTATCCTCGAGTGACCTCCGGGCCTTGATAAGTAGTGATTTCTGTGTACAAAAAAAAAAAAAGGTTCTGCTGGGGGACGGTTTCGGTGGGGCACAGGTCTATAATACATTCCTCTGAAAAGGGCACTTTTAGAACAGGAGTAAAAGGGGCAGGTACTTGGCCACCTCTAGCACCCCCCCCCATCTGCACGTCTATGGTGTATAAACATTTCCACTGGACAAGCTGTAAAAGGTTGAATATCGAATACAGCAGCAAGTCCTGGGAACATGTTTACCGTAAAGAACAGTTGGAAATAAGTTATACACCATCCACAATGACTATGCAATCGCTACAGCTATGTGCTTAGAAAACGGAGCTATAAAACCTGACAAGAAGGAGAAATAAGCAACCTTAGAAGTTAATGTCCTCAATAATGCTAGGAGAGTGAGAGGAAAAAGATAACGAAATACCAAGGTCTTATGTATGACATGAAGAGAAACTGGAATTTTAGGAAGATTTTTATCAATCAAGTAATTATATGAGCAACTGGGCTCATGAAAAAGAATTTCAAAAGCTACCTGATAAATATACCTGCTGAATCAACTACATGAGAGATTCGAGCAGTACACTAAAAAGGACGACCAGAATCTTAAAAAAGATCTCTTGGTTGGAATATGAGATAGGTGAATGTTTGGTATTCTGTAGGATGTTCCATCTGCAGCTTGAACAAACTGATAAGGAAAATGAAAAAAAAAAATCTAAAAAATCTATTATATAAATCTCACCTATCTGTTTAAATGTATGTATGTATGTTTGTATATCTGCCTAAAACTTTCGATAGAGGCGACAGATTTTTACGAGATCAGTATCATTTTGAAACGCGACCCTTCGGACGAAAAATATTGAAAAATTGGACAAAAACATTAATTCCTTCACCTCCAATAAGACAGTTTTCTACAGGGAGGGGTTTCTTTTTTCACTGATATTTTTTAAAGTCATCCTCTCTTTTCGATTGGCTAGCCTTAATTTTAATGTTCATCACTTCTGGTTTTGCGATGGATGCAACAGCAACAACGTCACGTCTTTGTTTTTTGCACATTCTTTTCCTCCTTTGCAGTACGGGTTCGAGCCTGCCTGCCTACTAAAATTTTTTTTTTTTCTTTTGCTCAACACACACCTCCAAATACCCGGGAACCCTAACTAGTAATAAAATAAAAAAATAAATTACAGGCACAAACTCGTCAATTTTATTGTTTATAATATTTTTGACTGAATTTTCTTTGAGAACTCAAAGCATTTCAAATGATCAATTCGTAGCAGAGCGATATTTTGGTTGCAGGATTTCAATTCCACTGGCGAGAACCAACAAGACTTTCTCCCTATAAAAAGAGAGAGACACAACCCACTACAAATTCGTTTGTCACGAAGACTTGCAAGCATACTCTCAACGCTACAACCTGTAAGCATACAGTCGATACGACCCACTCACCTCGACGACTCGAAAAGGGACACAATGAACAATAAGAACCTTATTACAAATTTACTCACTTAAAATATCTTACCATTTTGTAGATCCCATGTGAAGGCATCACATTGGTAAGGAAAAATTGCTCCTAAGTCGCATTTAGGTATTGCTTTCTGTTCATGTGTATTGTAGGCAAAATAAACAAATAAATATCTACAAAAAATGCAATGCATTTTGATATGTCCTAAGGTGGCCTATTATTGGGACATCTATCTATATATAAAAGCGAAAATGTGTGTATGTATGTGTGCTTTTTGTGTATGTCCGCAAAGGACTTTTTCCAGTGGCTTCTCGAGGCCGTCGCTCATTTTTAAAACTTTTTATATCACGTTGAAATCATAATATCTACGAGTTACGAACGGGGGTCACGTGTGTATTTAATTTGCCCAACTTTCAAAAGCTAAACATTCAACATTTTTCGATCGGCGCGTGTAGACTCGCCTTTTTCGTATAATAAAAGCGAAACTAATACGAAGGTTGTTGCATCGTTCCCAGCGCGATCACCGGAACGTCCAAAAGCAATCAGCTTTGATCAATGCGGTTTTTTTCTTATATCAGACAATTGCTATTCAATTTGGACAATACTCTTTCAATGGGGAGCTGGTTACTCCCCTCCCATCATTACTTTTTTGGTGTAAATTTGAATATATTATTTATTGACCTTTTCTCTTCAATTTGTGATATATAAGACTTTGGTACATAAATTAATTATTTACTTTTTAATAGACATTTCAAAATGGGAGGCGTGAATTATTCGACCCCTGTCTTTCCAAGCTTATAACTCCTCGAAAAATGTAATTCAAGCCCTAATTTTTTTTTCAATTAAAGGAGCAAGGACCAAGGTTCCATTAAAAAAAAAAAAAGAAAAAACAAATAACGTGGTTTAAAAAAAAAGGTTTTAAACTTCAAACTTTACAGGTAAAATTCTAAAAACACTACGTTTTTTTTTTTTGTTTTAAATTTGAATATATTATTTATTGACCTTTTCTCTTCAATTTGTGAGTAAATTAATTATTTACTTTTTAATAGACACTTGAAAATGGGGGGGGGGCGTGAATTTAAAAAAAACGTTTGTCTAAAATATTATATTCGGTTTATTGGAAAGAACATAAAATTTCACATTAACCCTGAAAATATCGTAAAAATAGAATCAATAGAAAAATTTTGATAGATTTTTAATGTTTAAAAATTGAAAAATATTGAGTTTGGAAAATTCATTACTGTTTTTAAAAAAATATATTTCTATTGCTTTTAAAACAACTTTAATAGTTTATTTTGGAAGTATAATCCATAAAGAAAATAAACAACCCACTTTTAACAGAGAAATTACGAGATTTTTATATTTTATTCGCAGTTTCGTGTTCGGGGTGTCAAAAATTCCTACAAAAATTTTGATACACCTAGTGTTTCTGGCTTTGCGAATTTCGTGTCTTCAGAATTTTATTTTTTTTTTATCTTTTTACCTCTGTAGGAAAAAATTTCGGTGCTTATGCACTTATGTTACCATGCTATTTTTTAATACATTTTCAAGTTTCAAATAAGTTTTAAATATCTTCTTTTTTTTTACTAAATTGTTAGATGAAACTAATTCCAAAACAACATATCCTCTCGGTTTTCTGAATAATGACGTTATTAGGTAAATTTTTATTTACTTCCCACCTTAGCAATCACTAAAATATGCGCGCTGGAGCGTACAACAATGGCCATCACTATGTGTATCAGAATTTGGGGGGAATTTTGGACACCCCTAACACAAAACTGCGAATCAAATATAAAAAAAAAAACATAATTTCTCTTTTAAAAGTGGGTTGTTTATTTTCTTTATGGATTATATTTCCAAAATAAACTATTAAACTATTAAAGTTGTATAAAAAGTAATAGAAATATTATTTATTATTTTTAAACATTTTTTTACGTAATGAAATCAGTTGAATTTTTTTACGTAATGAAATCAGTTGAATTTTACGAGTAAAATATTTTTCAATTTTTAAACTTTAAAAATCTATTAAAATTTTTCTATTCATTCAATTTTTACAATATTTTCAGGGTCAATGTGAAATTTTATGCTCTTTCCAATAAACTGAATATCATATTTTAGACAAACGTTTTTTTTTTAATTCACGCACCCACCCACCCCCAATTTTGAAATGTCTATTAAAAAGTAAATAATTAATTTACTCACCAAAGTTTTATATATCACAAATTGAAGATAAAAGATCAATAAATAATATATCCAGATTTAAAACAAAAAAAGAAGTGTTTTTTAGAAATTTACCTGTAAAGTCGGAAGTTTAAAACCTTTTCTTTTTTTTTTAAAAACACATTGTTTTTTTTTATTTTTGTTTTTTTTTAATGAAACCTTGGTCCTTAATCCTTTAATTGAAAATAAATTAGGGTTTGAATTACATTTTTCGAGTAGTTATAAGCTTGGAAAGACAGGGGGTCGAATTGTTCAATATTTTTTCGCGCATTCGTAAGGTCAATTTCTGACACACCTAGGCCACCACTGATAACATAAGGAATTACATTGATTAATATCCGGAAAACTACTTGTTGGCTGAAAATTAAAAATGCGATATTCGTTTTCAGCATACCTGAAAATCTGTGAAAGTCGTCATTTTAGTAGTGGTTATTAAAGCGGAAAGTCAGTAAAAAAAAATTATCCGATATTATTTCAGCACGATAACATAAGTGCATAAGTACCGACATTTCTGCATTATAGGAGGGATTTGTTTTCCTTTCGTTGACGATTCTTTCATTAAATTTATTATAGGATAATATCTGACAGTTTGTCAAGATTAGCTCCCATAGAACCATCAACGAAATCATCGCACATTTTTCCTGAAAAAAAAAAGTAAGTACTTTTGCATTTATCAACTCGCAATTTCTACAAAGTTACTCGGGTGTGCCCGGCAGATGACAGAAATAACCGGAAACGGTCGACATGTAGTTTTCTGGATATTAAGACATTTTTTTCCAGTGTATTACTTTTTGCCAGTCGATACCGTTAAGATTCGGATTAAAAATTGTTATAAAAATAAATACAATTTAGGCGCGCAGTATGATTATGATTATGTTGGCGCGTGAAAAATAAAAAATAACTCCACGCAAATTCCGGCGTGGCCTTATATATTAAATCGACTCAAAACGAGTGGACGTAGTACAGAGCACACCACGTGATGTTTCCGTCCAATGGGATTTCTCCAAGGACATTTTTCTAAACTTTTTTCCTTAAGTTCGCTGTTACTATCACTCTTCCATTTTCACCGCTGCTCCGCATGCTTCATACAATTTCACAGGCGAACATTACCTATTGCCTCTCTTACCATGTTTTAACATATGAACAGTTCAACAAAAAAAAAAGACATTCTCCTTTTTCTTATACGAACACTTAAAAAGGACTTCTGAACTCATTATAAAGAGAATTATATTTTATTTGTTAATGGGTGGTTTCTGTGAATAAACCTCCGTTTCATTGATTGAGATTGTCGGACTGACTTCCTCATCTTGGTTGTTATTGTCACAACGTTTCGGCCGTTTTGCCCTCCGGCCTTCGTCAGGTGAACGGTTTGTTAGGAGTCTCGAACCCAACCCTTTATTATTATTACGGGGGTACCGTGTTCGGACTCCAGCTAGGCTTTGGGACATAGTTGCTGATTCTCTGAACGAAGGCAGTGAAAAAGTAACATTGAAAAACAGAGAATCAGCAACTATGTCCCAAAGCCTAGCTGGAGTCCGAACACGGTACCCCCGTAATAATAATAAAGGGTTGGGTTCGAGACTCCTAACAAACCGTTCACCTGACGAAGGCCGGAGGGCAAAACGGCCGAAACGTTGTGACAATAACAACCAAGATGAGGAAGTCAGTCCGACAATCTCAATCAATGAAAACAACTCATCTCAAAAATACAGACAATTAAACCTCCGTTTGTTTTGCATGTAAGTCTTCTTCTTTTTATTTTTATCTATTTGTGGAAGAAGTTAGTTCCTAAAAAGGCCTGACGACCTCCACAAGTCGGTGACCCGACTTAGAACATTGCATGCACAACGGAATCTCCTTACAAGCTACACGCGGTTTCCTAAACTACTTGCTATATCATGCGTGCGGTAACACTCAAAGGAAGTAAAAAGACAACGCGAATCTCAAGGGATGATACAAGCTGTCACACGAAGCGTGGATCTCAGTACAATATAGCAACAAATTAGCGAGTTATGCCGATAGTCGCTATAAAATCGAAAATTAAACAAAGCATGACTCAGCGTCAAAACAGCACTTTTGCTCATCAGGCACCCCCCAACAACGAGTTGGTGATAAATAACGTGTAATGAACACACACGGCTACAATTCAGTTGATCCAAATGTGAACAAGAGCGTGTAAAACCCCTCGGAAAATGATCTACCACAACCTCGAACTTCACTCGGCAGTTTAACAGACCTCAGAAACACAGACCCAAGCTAAAGCAACATTTTTTTTTCTCGATCACGATTTCAAGCTTCGCGTACTCGAAACAAGTCAACTGACAGGCTTTAAAATCACTTTCAAACGAAAAACAGAAAAATGGAACCTCCACGTGCTGAAACACCTCTGGCTACATTAACGCTAAATATACCAGCTTTTAATCCCACCAATATAAAGACGTGGTTTATCCAGATCCAGGCTCTTTTCGATGCAAAACGGATTACGTCTCAGCGAACCAAGTATTGTTATTTGGTTGAAAAACTCCCGGCAGATGTAGTCGAAGAGGTGACTGATTTATTGGAGAACGTGCCAGAAAATAATCCATACAATAAACTTAAGGAGGCCATTTTGAGACGGACTGACTTATCAAATGAGACAATGTTACGCAATCTCTTCATCCAAGTAGAATTGGGAGATCGCACACCGTCGCAACTTTTACGATACATGCGATCATTGCTAGGGGACAACAAAATGTCCGAAATTATAATGAGAAGTTTGTGGCTGGATAAACTCCCAGACACAACAGTACAAATTCTGGCACCCACAACGAAAGAGACAAGCACTGAAAAGCTCGCCGACATGGCAGACCTAATTCATGAAAATCTGAGGAACTGCAAAGTAAACTCAGCACAAACACAGCAACAATAAACAGACGTTATGAGAGACTCACACACTCGAACCTGGCACATATGAATTTTAGCGGCTTATCGTTTCCCTTGGCGCCTTTCAACTTCGGACTTTCGTAAGAAATAACAACACTGGTCTCTCAAAATTACCGATTTTTGTGCGATTAATCGCTCCAAGATCGAAGATTAAACAACGTGATTTTCTGCGAAGCAAACGCCGAACGACAGCCAATTAACGCCAAAAAAATACATGGACCTCCTAACACGTCGAACAAACCGGCAACTGATAATTCTACCTACATTGCAAGTGGTCATTCAACATTTTCAGAACAAACTCATCATTACTTGCACCTCGGATTCGTAAACAATCCTGATACGCTTTCACGCATGCATAAGCACGACTACATCGCATTTCTCCTACAATGCCGATAAACTACACGCATGCTTACATAATGCCATTCAAGCCATCCATACCGCCGATCTCTAACGGATCGCAGCCGAACCAAGGAACGACGACGAATTATTACCAACGTCTCACAACATGAATCAAGTTCTTGACTTCATACAAGTCGTAAAAAGTCAAGCTCTGCAAACATCACTTTTCAAACCTCCTCCAACTAAATTCAACAAACCTGAACTCATGGATTTTCGCCACACGCACAAAATCCGCGCGCTTCAATTACAACCAACATTCAACTCACACCAGTTTGACTTAACTGCGACGCGCACATGGAAAAACTCAACTGGACTATACGGAAGAAGTCACCAGTTCAAAAACGAGTTAGCTGCTCTACGCAGACTAAAAACTCAACAACTGGCCGTTCGATGATGCATTCAACACACTGGGGACCCAATCAACTCGAACAGACCCACTTGTACATGGCACTGCAGACATATTGTGCAACTGACTTCAATTATAGTGTACTACCAATTTTGATTATTATCTCCACAAACACGGGCCATACAATCAACACGTGCAGACTCACTTGCACATACATCACTCAGCACATTCAACCTCATCACTTTGCAGACTAAGATCGGGCAAGTTCACTGGCCGAAACATTTCAAGGAATACATTACATATTTAAAAAAAATTTTTTTTTTTTTTTCAATCTGGGGGGAGTATTGTGCCAGTCGACACCGTTAAGATTCGGATTAAAAATTGTTATAAAAATAAATACAATTTAGGCGCGCAGTATGATTATGATTATGTTGGCGCGTGAAAAATAAAAAATAACTCCACGCAAATTCCGGCGTGGCCTTATATATTAAATCGACTCAAAACGAGTGGATGTAGTACAGAGCACACCACGTGATGTTTCCGTCCAATGGGATTTCTCCAAGGACATTTTTCTAAACTTTTTTCCTTAAGCTCGCTGGGAGCCGATCCAAATAGTATTTAAGCACACACAAACATCAAATCTCCCTCTCAACGCTCTCAACTGCATTCTCATTCAGACGTTCCACGCATGTTACTATCACTCTTCCATTTTCACCGCTCCGCGCGCTTCATACAATTTCACAGGCGAACATTACCTATTGCCTCTCTTACCATGTTTTAACATATGAACAGTTCAACAAAAAAAAAAAGACATTCTCCTTTTTCTTATACGAACACTTAAAAAGGACTTCTGAATTCATTATAAAGAGAATTGTATTTTATTTGTTAATGGTTGGTTTCTGTGAATAAACCTCCGTTTGTTTTGCATGTAAGTCTTCTTCTTTTTATTTTTATTTATTTGTGGAGGAAGTTAGTTCCTAAAAAGGCCTGACGACCCCCACAACTTAATGAATTTCAGTGGTCGTCGCCATTTATAAAATGGGGGGGGGTTAACAATTTGTGCTTTTTGTAATAATGCTCGCCCGACCGTTTCCGGTTATTTCCGTAATCTGTCGGGTACACCCAAGTAACTTCGTGGAAATCGCGGGTCGATGAATGCAAAAGTACCAAAAAATAAAATTGTGCTTGTGCAGAATGGTAGATTTTTAAACAAACGCATTTCAGGCGAAATATCATGCCGAAATTTGTATAATCACGAAAAATGATCCAGTAGAAAAATAATTCCAAGTAAAAATAGAATTTATCAAGCTGTATTGTAGATTTCAAAGTATCAAGGTTGGAGAGTTCTTAAAATCTTGTTCATGAGAAACTGACTAATCGCTCTTGCTTTCTTTAAAATCCGCCATTGTAAAATATATATATATACAAAATCTCCGACCTGTACGATTTAAAAAAAAAAATAATAGATCTGGTACATCTTCTAATGGATCATTTTCGAATTTTTTGTAATTTATATTAATTTTGACACAACAGATAAGTACGTAATAATGTTTTAACCTGAAATGTGTTTGTTTAAAATCCATTATTTTGCACAATCACTAAAAAAATAAATATAAGGGACATATATATATATATATATATATATATATATATATATATATATATATATATATATATATGTCCCTTATATTTATATGTATATATATATATATGTATATATATATATGTATATATATATATATGTATATATATATATATACATATATATGAGAAATTATATATATACATATATATGAGAAATATATATATACATATATATGAGAAATTAATATAACAATTTTATTTGACTTCTCCACAACAATAGATGACAGAAGAAATTTTTTTTTTATCTCAATTTAAACAAATAATGGCAGTTTTTTGTTTGTTTTTGTTTTTTTTTCTTATATTTATTTCTCAAAATCCGGGAAATTTTGCTCAGTCATTTGTACATATTAATTTATATTAATATTAATTTATTTATTGCGGACTATTATTTTCATCTTTTATTAGTTGTTGTTTCACAACGTTTCGGCCAACTATTCCTCTAGCCTTCGTCAGGTGATAACCTCGACAGGATCGGAACTCCGAATCTCCTGGCTGCATTCTCAGCAATAATCACTGCCATCCATAGTTGTTGTCATATTTATCATTATTGTGGGTACTACCGTGGCTTGTCTTTTAAGACGGTCTTGGTACTACGGATGGCAGTGATTGCTGAGAATGCAGTTAGGAGATTCGAAGTTCACGGTTACCACCTGACGAAGGCCAGAGGAATAGTTGGCCGAAACGTTGTGAAACAACTAATAAAGTTGAGAATAATAGTCAGGAATAAATAAATTAATATAAATGATACTAATCTAAATAATGAATTCCAATCAAAATGTACGATTTTTTTTTTGTTATTATTATTATTGTGTGTGTGTGTGTGTGTGTGTGTGTGTGTGTGTGTGTGTGTGTGTGTGTGTGTGTGTGTGTGTGTGTTTTGTTTTTTCAAGTCAAGTTTTGGGATGTCTTTTTTTCCCCTCTCAATCATTATCGTTTTTTAAAGATGTTCCTGAAATCCAAATTACAAGTGTAACAACGTGTCATATTTATCATTATTATGGGTACAACTCTAGAATTCAACTATTTTTTTTTTAATACAGCAACATGTTTATGATGCACGTACACATAAGAGACCGAAAATGTCATGCTTCAAAAATCACGTAAATTGATCAAGTTTTTTTTTTGTTTTTGTTTTTTTAAACTGAGAAAATCAGATTTTACTATTTTTAGCGATTCATAGTATATTATAGCCATTACAAAGCTGGTTTTGATCTCTTATTTCTGGAGAGGTTTTTAAGGGGGAGGTAAACGAGGCGAATTAAGAAGACGTTTTCGCATGTTCATAAAATTTGATGTTTTTGTTAAAAAAAAAAAATGCTGGATTAATTTACGTGACTTTTTGAAATATAACATTCTTGGGTACTCATGCACTTATTGATCCGTGCTGAAATAATAACGTTATTATTTTAAAAGCCATTCTTAACATGGGGGGGGGGGTGAATCTGTACTTTAACCTTACAAAAATTGAATAAAAAACATAAAACTTTAATTAAACTTGGAAATACGATTTAAAAAAAAATAGCGCGGCGGATCAGTAAGTGCATTAGTACCCATTCTTGCTTATTTGCTTATTGGTGTAATGGTGATTGGTGTACGTATAACTTTTTTTTGTATTTTAAATTGAGTTAAGCTCTGGACTTGTACCTTATAATTCTTTTTTTTAATTTTATTTTTTTGTATTTGATCAGTTTTTTGTATTTTGTCAGTTTTTCTTTATTTGGTCAGTTTTTGGTGTTGTTTTGTATTTTGTCAGTTTTTTTTTTGTTTTTGTTTTTGTGTATTTTATCAGTTTTTTTGGGGGGGGTTATCTGGTCATTCTTGTTTTTTTTTTTTGGTATTTTGCCAATTTTTTGTTTTTTTTATTTGATCATAGTTTTCGCTAGTTTTATTTTTTTGGGGTGGGGGGCAAAAACAATTAAAACACAAATAATGAGCGCACTCTTTTTATTCGCTTTTGTTTTATTTTTTTAGATTTTTTGGAGGGGGGCTGCAAAAAAAAAATTTTCTGCGTTTGCTCATCACAAGATTGTGACGTCATTTCCTTTTCTTTTGTGCATTTTTAAAAACTTTTTTTTTTGTATTTTATTGGGTTTTTTTTAATTGTTGTTCCATAAATGGTTCGTTCCGTTTCTTATTTTTTTTTTTTTTTTCTTGGAAATATTGTTCGGTTTCCTAGAATTTACAAGATTTTTTTAATCTTTTATTGATCCTCTTTTTTTTTTACATTTTTATAACGTTTTTTTTATTGTATTTTTTTTTTTTGCATTTTTTTTTCCAATTTAAAAAAGACATGAATAATTTGAAAATAAGAAAAAAGATTAAAGACATATATGAAGTAAAAAAAAAAAAAAAATGTAGAATCATCTCAAAGTTTTGTTTGTTTCCTTTTTCCATCTGTCTTTTCCTGGAAACATTGCTTACCACGTGACCCACGTATTTCGTTCCTTTATTGGTTCATAAATTCAACACGTGTTGCTTTTGCTGCTTATCTATTCATGGCGGCATTTAAAATTAGAGAAAATACAGAAATGTTTTTATGATGTACGTACCAGTCACAGGACGAGGATGAACATTTTTTTTAAAATCACATAATTTGATCAAGTAGTTTTATTTTTATTCAAGAAAATCATATTTGGCGGACCTGTACGAGAGTGCTCACCTCCCAAAAGTGCGTGTTTTTACATTTTTATTTAAATTTTTTCGATGATTATCATAGATTACAGACTTAAGTATCATAATAGCAGAAAATAATTGGAAAAAAAATTTAATGTCTTTTAAGTAGGGGGTTCACTTTCTCGTTATAACGTTATACTACCTGATTTACTGTCCATTTCTTTAACGTGTCACGTGATTAGACCGTTATAACGATAAAGTGAACAGTGACTGAACAACACCCTTCTTAAAATCAGTTTATATTTGGTATTATTTTAGAAAAAAGCGTGAACTCTTACTAGTAGAAAAAAATATATTGTTCTTGTAGATTTCGGTGTGCTGAAAACCGTATCCGTCGCAAATTATTAGTTTCGGAGATATTAATATTTTTTTCTAGGGATTATTTGGGGTTTGTATTACTGTACACATAGATTCGAAAAAGTTGTCAGTCTGTGGGCATGCGTAATCAGCCGACTTACGCTAATCCCTTAGAAAAAATATTAATATCTCCAAAACTATTAATTTGCGACGGATACGGTTTTCAGATTCTTTTTCAGCACACCGAAATCTACAAGAAAAATATTTTGTTTTTCTACTAGTTCGAGTTCACGATTTTTCTAAAAATTTTTCTTTTTTTTTTTTTTTTCTTTTTCAATATTTTTTCTGCTATTATGATACTTAAGGCTAATCTATGATAATCGCCAAAAAAAAAATTAAATAAACGTGTAAAACACGCATTTTTAGGGGGGGGTGCACTCTCGTATAGGTCCGCTTCATATTTTTTTGTTTTTTTCTGTTTCGATGAGGGTGAAAAAAGCGCCAAACAAATCAATGGACAAGGACGCACAACTCTAATGTATGTGGAAACTGTCAAAACAATCACTGATGACCTCCCCTTATGTTGATCTCGTCTGTCACTTTTCGGTAAAAAAACGGCAAATTTGTTTTTCGTAAATACAAAAAAAAAAAAAAAACTACTTGATCAATTTTTGTGATTTTTGGAATATGAAATCTTTATTCCGTTACAACTAGGTACATTATAAAAGTTTTTCTTAATTTTTGTTTATCGCCATAAGTGCTAATCTGAATAAGCACCTTTTTTTTTATTGTTTTTTTTTTTTTTGTTTTGTTTGGTTCTGTTTTTTGTTTTTGAATTTGTGTTCGTTTTATATTTTTGCTGGTTCTATTGTCTATTATTTTTAGGTGTTTCTACAGATTTAGGATGAGATTTTGTAATCGATAAATGAAGTTTTCAGATAAAAACAATTTTTTTTTTTCAGTTCTAATAAATTACAATGGTAGCTTCCAAAGTATGCAGTTGAAATTACTTGAATATTACTGAATTCTTAAACAAAACTTTAATCGTGTTAGCAGGTGAAAAATTGCCGCCATCTTGTTTTGATCAAAACGGAAATTTACCTCCCTTTTGAACTCTCCTTCCGATCTTTTGTCTTCCGATAGTTTTCATCAAATTCTATTTTTATTTTCTTTAATAAATAGTATTCTACCTTATCGATTTTTGTCATTTTTTAAAATACTCATCTTAAAAATACAAGGAATAATACGTAGATACTATTGTTTTCATGTGAAATTCAGTATTACGATTTCCGAAATTTAGTCCCAATAGTGTGGAAGCGCCGTTTTTTTTTCTTTTTCTTTTTTTTTTTTTTTTTCTTTTTTTTTTTTTTTTCTGTTCTTGTTTCTAGGTAGTCACGCTCAAATTTTAATTCTAAATATCTTGATATAAATATGAAGAAGATAAATCGGAAAAAGGGTAAAAATAAACATTGATTGCAAAGACTTTTTAAAAAAGGGGGAAATTTTCTTTAAAATTTTTGATTTACGAAAATGTCAAGTCAATCTAAGCCTTATCTTAGAATAAGCATGTAAGACGATCGCACTGTCAACCTACTCTAACCATTGCTTTGGTGTCTACTGTCTACGTCATGACACGTCATAAGAAATAGGCAGTGTCAGCCAATTTGGTGATAATTATTACGTTTGTTTCGCGATTACCTTATTGTGTCATTTCAATATTATCATTAAATATAATAAGAATATTCGTAAATTGATTTTTTTTTTTAATGTTTATTTACTTTTATGAATTTTTCACACATGTATTTTTTTGGTACTTGTGCAGTTTAATCAAGACATTAAAAAATGAAAATATCGAAAAAAAAGTTATATTGTACGTATCCGTTTTGAACTGAAGATCTTCGAAAAAAAATTTTTCACTTAATTTGATCAAGTAGGTTTTTTTTTTTTTTTTTTTTTTACAGCGGAAAAACGCGTTTTTATGAGAGCACGTTGAAGACAGGCATCTTGGATTTTTTTCTTAATTTTTGTTTGGAGTTTAGAAACGTCACGGGGAGATAACTCCAGTTAAAGCACCGACACTCCCTCCCCATCTTTAATACTAGCTTTTCTTCCTAAAAATCGAACCTTTTGCTCGGTATCATAACAAATTGTTTTTTCGCTGTAAAAAAAAAAAAAAAAAACTACTTGATGAAATTAAGTGAAATTTTTTTTCGGAGAACTTCATTCCATAATGGATATGTACAATTTGAACTTTTTTGATATTTTCATTTTTTAATGTCTTGATTAAACTGTACAAGTACCATTTATTTTTTCAAACAAATATGTTTATAGACGTATTTATTTTTTTAATAATAAAATATATTATTGCAGACACATTTTAACAAAAATAATGAATATTATAAATTAAAAAAAAATATAATTAGGCGTATTAAAATATTTAAACAAAAAAAAAACGTAAATAAACATTTTATTTTTAAGTTTTCAAATATTGAAAAACGATATTTGTTTTATCTTTTTTTTTTTTACATAGGCATCACCACTTATTAAGGCCAAGAGGCCACTCGAGGATAAGGGTTAAAGAATGAACAGTAGAAATTGGACAATATAGTAATCATTAGTAAATGGATATTCGGTAAATTTGTTAACAATGGGACGGTCCATCAAGAACTTGTTTACATTAGACTTGAAGACAACTATATTGTAGTCAGCTGGAAAGCAGGAAAACGGAAGACAACTCCACAGGCGTGCAGTTCTAAGAAAGAAGCCTTGTTCATGAAATCTACGTTTAGGTTTAGGCACAGATAACGAGTGGGGGGAATTATTGATAGTGTTTTCAGCTAGACGAGTGTTTCAGAAAATTGTGCGAAAATGAAATTGAACAAACAAGAAATCGTGGAATGTAATAATTTCGCGGAGCGGAGTCACCGAATTAGCTGACACCGTTTTCCATGAGGTATCGTGACGTAGACACCAAGCAATGACTCGAATAGGTTAATATGCGTGATCGTTGAATCCAAAAAACGGAATACGTGCTGTGCTCGATTTTTAGCAGGGACTAAAACTAAGGGTGCTTTACCAGAATCACACTATATTAAAAATAAAAGTACAGAAAAATTTGTATGATGTATGCATTCGTAATGGAAAGAAAATATCGTATTCCAAAAATCACGTAAATTTATCAAGTATACATATCTTTATTTAAAAAAATCATTTTAAGTAAATTTGGAGTTTTTCTAATGTCCCCATGTTGAAAATCGCACAAGTTTGAATTAGTTGGAGTTAGTTTCCTTGTTTTCAAGATGGTAGCGCCATAGCGTCTCTATTCCTTTGGCCACAAAATTTAATTTCTTTTTCTATATATTTATAAAAGTGAGAATGTGTGGAGGGCCACTTCTCAACCTATATACTCAACGACTTTTTGATCTACAGACTTGAAGTTTTGTATATAGGGTATTCAGGCACATGGAAAACTTTTTAATCTGTTTTCATCCGTTAAAAGTGCTGATGGGGGAGGGGTCAAAATTGGAAAAAATGGTACTCGGGAACGATCAGATTTTCATCTGTTTGTCAATTGTTTCACAAATGCACATGCACGTCTGTATGTTCAGAATAAGTAGGCTTGAAAACACTTTGTAAAGGCGTGTCAAGCTGGTCTAATGGTTATCATACTTGACTCAAGGTGTTTAGGTTTTGGTTTCGATTGTAGCTTAAGTATTTTTTTTTTACTTACCGGAAGTGAACTGTTTAGATAAAAAAAAAAAAAAATGCTCGCATTCATGTCTCAGTTGCTTTTCTGTTTTTTTACTTCATTTTTTTTTTTTTTTTAAGGAATTTAATGTTACGTTTAATACCTACAGTATTCTGTTTACAATAACTAAGAAATCTACATTAATTAAAATATAATATTTATGTGTATTTTATGACCAGACAAAAAGGCTACTAAGGGGTCAAAATTGCAAAATTGGTATCTGGGGTGGGGGGGCTCATCAGGTTTTTATTTGTCAATTGTTTCACGAATGTGCATGCGTGAAGTGATCACATGACATTGCTTATATTAAGAATAAGTTGGTTTGAAGACTTGGATAATCTATTGAGGGGAAATTAGGAGAGTTGAAATTTGATTACATAATCAAATAGTTCATATATATATATATATATATACACACACACAGTAGAATCCCGGAATAAGACATTAAAATTAAGTAACAAAATACAGATTCCAAAAATATCAGTAAAGTATTTTGATTCGTTGAACGAAATGAATTATTTGCAATTTCAAACTGTTCCAAAATATATATATATATATATGTGTGTGTGTGTATATATATATATATATATATGTGTGTGTATATGTATGTATTTGTGCACATATATTTATATATATATATATATATATATATATATATGTGTGTGTATATGTATGTATTTGTGCACATATATTTATATATATATATATATATATATATATATATATATACATATATATCATGGTAAACAACTGATGATCCCTTAAATTAACATTAGTACTATAGTGAATTCGAGCTAGAGCAAGTTAATGCAGTGATTGCAGGTGATTAAATGATTTACTGACTAAATAGTTTTCTAACGAATAGAAAAAAATATTTAAAAAAATAAGTTTTTTTGTATAGTTTAAAAGGTTAAAAAACTTCCAAGACTATATATATATATATATATATATATATATATATAATGAACAGCCCTGTATGCACATTTAAACTAAAGTCAAACACAAATCTGAAGAAGGGCAATTTTCCCCGAAATATCATACAATATGGAACTTCCATCAGATCACAGTGACACATGTAAGAACAGAGCAATGTCAAAAGTTTATAAAAAAAACATGTTTTGTATTAATAAAAAGTGAATCTGCATAGCTACTTCTACATATATACTTATATATTTTAATTTACTTTAGTTTGTATCCATCCATTACACTTCCGCCTTGTATTGCCTTCTATATACATACTAGACAATGATTCAACAAAGTACATTAACCTCTTATATATATATATATATATATATATATATATATATATATATATATATATGACTACTTCATTTAATCATGCAAATTAATATGCAACGATATAATTTTATGCGTAAATTTTCAGTATTTACTTAAACAGTGCTCAATACATAGATAGAGCTTGGTAGTAAGTTATTAAAATATATATGGCAATTAAGTTACACAGAATATTCTGCGTTTCATCCTCGTGAGAATTTGTCCAGCTTATGCAATTCCTGGCAAAGCCTGACGAATTCTCACAGGGATGAAATGTGGAATATTCTGTATAGCTTAATTGCCTTCTTTTTTCTAACTTGTATGTGTGTATATATATATATATATATATATATATATATTAGCAGGGAGACCTGATGTTGCCCGAGATTGAATTATGATCAGTGAATGTTTCACACTCCAATATTTTTATTGTCATCGAAATCAGTAAAATCGTCCATTTTTTTTTTTTTTGCAATAAAATCGATTCATTGCCTGCTCTATCAGAACTCAACATGGTGCACCGGGAGGCAGCCTCACATACCTCCTCACAGTGACTTAGTCCACATTGTAGTAGACATTGCAATGGCCAGGATTAAAGTTTAAATACAAAGGCCAAGTATCATGCTTCAATTGTGCTCTAAACAAAAACATTTCAAACTCACCCCTGTCATACCAAAGAACCTACTGTTGATCCTATATGTCAGACCTTTCAGCTTGTGTGGTAATAAAACTTCTTAAATGCACTTGTGATGTTAGGCTGTGTAAGGTGTTAACTTTGATCAAAATCGCCTGTTTCTTCTTTCATCGAATTATTTCGATTATCGATCCTTATCAAAGGCATTCCAATACAAAGCCTATCCCAGAACACTTCTAAATACATAAGGTAGATTTGTGTAAAAGTTCATAAAACTCGGTCTAGCCATTTTAAAGTCCATAGGGAATGAACTCAGAGACATACAGAAAACATTCCTTTTCTATAATGGTAGATATATGTAGAGAGAGAGCGAATAAAGTTATTTATTTCATGCTTGTTTTAATGTTATATCATAAGTGTTTAAGTAACTCATTTTTAGACAAAGAAATTATGACGTTTCTGAATTTTTGAGATGAGGATTGGTTATATGTATTATTATTCATCAGAATACTGTTCTCATCTTGAGTGTAATTTTCACAACGTTTCGGTCGATGTAACCTCCGACCTTCTTCAGGTGTATCTTGTTGAACTCAGGAATGTTTCCCCAATCAATCAAAACCAATTTCCAATAATATGGTCAGCTATGCCTGACTTTTCGGTCTCTTCGCGTGCTACAGCTTTTCATGAAATAAATAAAGGGTTCCGCTTAAAATTCCGTCCAAATTCCCGAGTTCGACAAAATGCACCTGAAGAAGGTCTGAGGTTACATCGACCGAAACATGAAAAATCACACTCAAGATGAGAGCAGTAGTCCGATGAATAATAATATGTGTAAAGAAATTATTCTGCATTCCTGAAAAACTTGTGACTTGGACAGTGCTGGAAAATAATGACATGTGAGAAACTATAAACGTAAGCAAGTGGTAAGTTTTGAAAATTATTTAAAAGAAAATTTCTTTTTATTTTTTTATTATTTAATAGAATGTTGGCATCTGTTTTGTTTACAGATCTCTGCAATTTTGAAATTTCCGCAACAGTTTCACCCTGAAACCACAGATTGTTGTCACTGCTCAAAGATAAGTTCTATTATAACAAATTTATTCATAAGGTTTCTATGTATGAAACTGCAAAAGCAATGATTGGAAAAAAAAAAAAAAATCTGCATTAACTAATCAAAGTGCAACTGAAAGACTCATAATTTCGAAAAGATTTCAGAAGAATTTCCCAAAATTCTCTGCATTCCATTCATGTCCGCGGATTCTTCACCTTTCCTATTAATCTCTACGCCCTTTGCTTTTCCCTAGAACTCTGCGTCCTATGTATTTCCCCAGAATCCTTTACATCTTCCACATTTTCCAGGAATACTCTATGTTCCACACATTTCCCTTGAACTCTTAACATTTCCACACACATCTCTGGAACTCTATACATCCTATGCATTTCCCTAGAACTCTTATGTTCCAAGTATTTTCTTGGAACTCTCTATATTCCATGCATTTTCAAAAGGTTTAATCCACATATCCAAATAAGAACGTTTACCACTCTCATACAGCTTTTCTATGTGAAGAAATTTGCTTTCTTTTTCTGAAACATTTCTTTGAGGAATGATCCAGGTAAGTTCTCATAGATGAATCCTCGTAGGATATTTGAGGGTTTATTGCCTGACGTATCCCAACATGTCTGTTTATACACATTCGGACTACTGTTCTCATCTTGAGTGTTTTTTTTTTCAGTGTCCCAGTTGATGTAACCTCCTTCAGGTGTATCTTATCAAACTCAAGGAAACTTTCTGTCAAACTCTGGGAAACTTTTTGTTGAAATCTTGCAATCTTTCTGTCGAAATCTTGCAATCTTTCTGTCGAACTGTGGGAATCTTTTTGTCAAACTCTGGGAATCTTTTTGTCAAACTCTTGAAATCCCTTTGTCAAACTCTGGGAAACTTTCTATCAAACTATGGGAATCTTTCTGCCGAACTCTAGCTATCTTTTTGCCAAACTCTGGCAATCTTTCTGTCAAACTTTAGCAATCTTTTTGTTGAACTCTGGCAATCTCTCTGTCAAACTGTGGAAATCTTACTAATAACATGGTCAGTATTCTGCATAAGTACCCATTTCCAAGAATCAGCGCTTAACTGATGCATGACAATCCACTGAATCATTTCAAAATTGTCAGCTTCATAATTACTTATTTCTTCAGTCCGCATGAAATCATTGTCATAAACATCATTTACAAGATTTGTTGGATGTATTCTAGGAACTCAGCGGCTATTTTCTTTCTAGGCCGCTGTGTCTACACACAACCGTCATCTGAATAATTCATAAAACTATATTTTCCTGAACTAATTTTAATGTTAACTGAATCTATCATTTGTCAGAATGAGAATAGTAGTCCAAAAAATACATATTATCAATCCTCATCTAAAAAAATTAAGAAAAATTATATCAAATCGGACCTCAATCCATATGAAAATAGAAACAACTCAATGTTCTTTTCATTTCATAAACGCACCAAACATTTTGAATTCTAATGATTATGTTTTGTTGGGAAAAAAGAACAAAAGCAGTCTTTCCACTATTCACCATCATAAAGATACGCCTGAAGAAGGTCGAAGGTTACATCAGTCAAAACATTATGGGAACAAAATTCAAGATAAGAACAGCCGTTTTCTTTCTAGATGGCTCTATCTACACATTTACCATGGTCTGAACAATACAAATAATGGATGAAACTATATTCACTTAAAATAATTTTAATGTTAATTGAATCATTAAATATTTTCAACTTTTAAGGAGTTGGATCAGTTTTTATTAATATTGTATCATTGTGGAGTTTTTATCATGTCTCAGTTTATTCTTGTTCGTACATGCCCACAACAAAGGAACTCTGATTAAGATTTGAACTCTTGAACAAACGGCTTGTGTTTCTTGTTAACCCTTGCTCTACTACAAGCGTCCCTTTGCTATGTGTCTGTTTTAAAGTGGGCTTCTCCAGGATAAATACTGTACTCATGCCTATTTTGCACTTTCTCACTCTCTAATCCACTATGCATGGTCAACCTTTGTTCATGTGTGGGCCATATAGACAGCCTTTATGGGCCAGATTTGGCCTACAGGCTTTAGGTTGCCCATGCATGTATTATATACTCAGATATGTTGTAGTTAATATTAAACACTGCTATTTGTGTTTGAATGAACCATTTCATTAAAATTCTTATATATAATACAGACTCTTCAAAAAATATATATATAAATGGATCAACCATAATTGAAGGTGACCTGAACCTTCATTTTCATTGGGTATCAGACAGATGTAGAGGGTGGGGTACTCCTTTCCACGGATTGTTTGACTTAGTCATTATCATCCCCTGTGTTTTCCAAAGAGGCATAAATTATATTTTTTCGAGTTTTTCATATGATGTAACCAAGGATTTAGCCCCAGTACAAATTCCTATATTCTTGGGAAATCTAGGAATCCATATATCCTCCGTCTGACTATAAACCAAAAGTTACTTGTTCGTAGACTGATCGGATTATTCTGGTAAAGAAAATTAATCGTAATAGATCAATTAAAGAAAAATTAATATAATTAAGCAATGTACTTAAAGCATAAGTAACTCTCTCTCTCTCTCTCTCTCCCATACACACTCTTTGACCTTGCAGTCACTGGATGATCATATAATTGAATAAATAATCCTTTCGACGGATTGTGAAGGAAGACCAACAAACAAAAAAATAGGGTTTAAAAATAAAATTTATCACCTCCATTCTGTCTTGAAAGACAATGTATGCCCTGTACAAGGGTAGCTGTGCATGTTACTGTGAAGCAAAGGTTGCACAATCTCCAACCACACCTCTCCTAAATTGACAGTGTGATGCTGGTGACAGATAGAAGTCCAGGATGACTGGAAACAATACCAAGGTAAGTGGAGAGCATATACAGCACCAGGTATCCCCGCATGGTCACCCATTTAGTACTGATCAGGCTCAATCTAGCTTAACTTCAATAGTAGTAGCAGGAATCAATGTGATTATGCCGTAAGTAAAAAAACAAAACAAATATACAATAAATAAATGCTGCCACAGTCAATAAAAATTACTTTTCTGCCTACCAAATGAATTTTTGTGTTTTTAAGTAGTTTTAAATAATTCTTTTTTTTTTTTCTTATAGCAAATATTCACTTTTTACGAGTTAGTAGCCAACAAGATGGCCACTGACAGGGAAAACAAAAAGATTGTTGGCAGCCATCTTGTTGGTTGTCAAAAAAAAAAGTGAATATTTGTGATGAAATAAAGAATATTTTAAACTGCTTAAAAACACAACAAAAATTTGCCAGGTAGGTAGAAAAGTAACTTTTATTGTTTTTGAAACATTTATATATATGTATATTTGATTTTTTTTATCTTTTTTTTTTTTTGTTGCCTTCACTGCGCAATCCCCATTTTTTTATTTTCATTTTTACTTTTTACTTGGAAGTTACCACTTATCAAGGCCCGAAGGCCACTTGAGGATAGGGGTTAATGAATAAGGTGGTAATGTAATAATCATTAATGGTGTAATTTGGGCAGAATTTGACTGTTCCACTCGTCTGCTTCCCGGTTGAATACAACATAATAACCTTCAAATCTATTGTAAACAAATTCTTGTTAAGCCATCCTCATAAAAAATCAAATTCTACTCAATTTACACCATTAACGATTGCTACACTACGATCTTACATTCATTAACCCTTATCCTCGAGTGGCCTTTGGGGCTTGATTAGTAGTGACTCCCAAAAAAAAGCAAAAAACATAGTAGTCACCCTTATATTTAATGTCTGTGTTCCAAAATTAGTTAATTAGTTTACGCATGAATACTGTACACCAAACTATATTAACATATACAAGGTGGAACAATAAAATTGTCGCCCTAGAATATTGATTCCATTTCCGTTTGATGAAAACCGGTTTTCTTTTTTTTGTTGCTGATCATCTACTATTCTACTGTGTACAAATCCCAAGAGCAATAGGAGCCATCTATCATGTCTGAAAGTGACACAATGTTCAACAAACAAGATCGGAGATGTGCTGCTTTACAACTCATGCTCTCTATCGATCCAAGTTATGACAACAGGACCATTGCCAGCACCCTCAAAATGCATCGTTGGATTGCCACGAATAATTCAAGTAAGGGCCACATCATGCTACCTCGCATTTTCTAAATCAACTTGGAAGTCAACACCAAAGTGTACCTGGATGTGCTGAAGAGTGTGGTGATCCCTTAGTGCAATCAGGTGGCTGCTGGCAGACCCTGAGTTTAGCAGCAGGACTCAGCGTTGGCCCACAAGTTCAAAAAGATCCAGGTTTGACTTCAGAAGGAGTACTTCGACTTTGTACCTTTCTCTCACTGGCCCCCTCCTCTCCTGAACCCACTGGACTACTTCGTTTAATCATATGTCAAGAAGATGCCCTCCCACAACATCAAAACCAGCCTGATCACCGAGTATTCACTGAGCTCCCACCGGCGCTTGTGGAAATGGCATGCTTCCAGTTCTGGACCCGTATCGAAATGTTGATTGAGGCTGAAGGCGGCTACATTGAATATATGTCAGACTTATTACATAATCAATTTACCTGGATTGATTTTTGCAATAAAAGTTTCAAAATAAATCCGTAGTGTTGTTTTCTTTAGGGCATTTTTATCCTTCCATCCTGTATTTCAACAAGAAATTGTCGTAATCATAGTCATAGATGCAGAAAGACATAGAGAGGAGGAGTGGGAGGTGAAGAAAGCTATTCTTTTTCTCGTGCAGAGACTAGGCCGTTATCTTGCAGATAACATGAGCCAACTATAAATTGACTAGTCAGAATCAAAGTTTAATGCATCAGCTTAAATGTTATTTAGGTCCACCTTTTAAAATCTTACAAGGTAACTTAATATATTTTACTTATTTAGAATTTTTATTTGATTGCATATTTTTTTTTAACTTATAAACAAAAGGTAAATACAATTTTAGTTGAAAGGGAGACAACTGTTTACATATTTTTCAGAATAAAAATGTGAGTTATTCTCCTTGCTAATTTGGATTTTTCAGTCATAACTAAAACATATGTCCATATCACCAGGTATCCAGGTAGGATTAGATAATTTTAAAAATATACTGAAGTGAAGTACGTTATTATACTTCAAATAACATGCTACATTAATAACAACTGGAAATTGGCTAGTCAGAATCAAACTTTGAAACCTAATGCAGCGTCGAATGGTAAAATTGTTGCCCTACAAAAGACGACATAATTCCATTTCCATTTGATGAAAACGTTTTTTTTTGTTGCAGACCATCTACTAGTTGGCCGGTTGTGTAGAAATCCCAAGTATGACAGGAGCCTTCTATTATGACATAATGTTCAATGAGCGAGGTCGGAGATGCGTCACTGTACAACTCATGCTCTCTAATGATCCAAATTATGACAACAGGACCATTGCCAGCATCCTCAAGATATTCAATGTTTGAGGACACAGACATTTTCAAAATCAACACCAAAGTGTACTTGGATGTGGTGATTCCCTAGTGCAATCAGCTGGCAGCTGGCCCACAAGTCCAGAGAGACCCAGGCTTGGTTTCAGATGGAATGCTACAACTTTGTACTCTTCTCTAACTGGCCCCACATTCTCTACCAATCTAACCCGCTGGACTACTTTATTTAGTCGTACATTGAGAACATCACCAACATGACCTCTCACAGCACCAAAGCTAGCCTGATTGCGAGCTGCCGAACTGTTAGCTAGGCTAGCCTCTATTCCGTCAAAGAAATGTTGCATCTCTCTGCCTGTTTTACAAGTATTTTCATGATAGATGCTCCAACGAACTACAAGCCTTGTACCCTCTCAACGTAAATACTCCCGACAAACCCGACAAGCAGCAAAATCACACCCCTACACAGTAGAGACCCCTAGATGTAAGAAAGCCTTCTACTCTAATAGTTTCTTCCCCAATACTGGTAAACTTTGGAATTCCCTTTCAGGGTTCCTACTTTTCCGACTGTACTGACATGCAGAAGTTCAAGTGTAATGTAAACAGACATCTTGCTGCTCAACTCCCTACATATTATTTCCTGCAGTTTATGTCCCAGATAGTAGCCCCCTATGTTCAAATGGCACTGTGTCTTGTTTAGGGTAAAAATGGAATTAAAAAAAAACAAACTATGATGATTAGTGATGATGGGACCGGGCTAGGGTTTAATTACATAAGAAGGTGGCTTATTTACATTAAATTTGAAAACGAGCATGTTATAGTCAGCTGGGAAACAGCCCCACGGTATTGTGCTTCATAGACGGACGATTCTAGGAAATGAGCTCTGCTTGTGGAAGTTTCGTTTAGTTTTAGATGGATACAGAGTGAGGGAAATTGTAAGCAGTTGTAGTTGGATGAATATTTGCTATGAATGTTTTACGGGGGGGGGGCATAGATTGAAGCTTAGTCGAGCACTTACCATGAAAATAACTACAGAGCAGAAATAGACTCACAACGTCTCTTTTGTGAGGAAGTAGGGAGGGGAAAATGTCCTTGCCCACTAGATTTTGAAGATGGTTTTTTACCCTATCAAGGTAGGAAAAGGTACTTTTAGCAGCTCCTTTCCAGATGTGGCAACAGTACTCCGTCTTGATATGTATTTGGTTCTTGCATACGTAGATGATTGCATCAGGAGTTTCTGGAGCGATAGAATGATCCAACCATTTTTTTTCAATGATTTTGGTAACAGATTCGATGTAAGTCTTTGATTTCAGGTCCGGAGTGAAAGTTAGTCCCAGAAGCATGTCAAGGTGCTTATCTTATACTGTTTAATGTAGAAACACAGAGACACTTTATATGCATGTACACTTATATACTAACGTAGATAATCGCTTTTACTGGCAAGGATTATGCATGTGGGAACCATAGATTGAATCTCAGAGAAATTGTTGACAGTTGGTGTAGCTAGACGAGTGCTAGTTGCGAATATCTTACAGATGAACCATAGACTGAATCTCAGTCGAGAACCAGTCATGAAAATAATGATAGAGCAGAGACAGACTCATGATGTTACTTCTATGAATAAGAGGAAGTAAAGATGAGAAAAGGTCCTCGCCCACTAGATTGCAAAGCCGGTTTTATATTCTCTTAAAAAAGGAAAGAATACTTTCAGCAGCTCCTCCCTAGATGTGGCAACAGTATTCCATCTTAGGACATATTTGGCTCTTGTGTTACAAGTAGAGGATTGTGTCGAAAGTGAGATACTTTCTAGAGTAATAGAATGATCCAATCATTTTTCAAAGCAATGTGCTTCCTCAAGATGAGAACTGTGCATTTCAGTTGGGGTGAAGGCAATCTTATTAAATTGCTTAAGGACCAGTAGGGTTACCTGGGACAAAAGTGTCACATATTTCTATTAAAACTTCTATCTATCCCTGCCCTTGTTTCCCTTTCTCCACCGCCCCCCCCCCCTTTCTTCTCTGCTCCGCTTATTTCTCTCTCTGGACATATACTTACACACTTTTTCTTATTCCTTAAGGAATGAATTGGCATAAGGGAAATAACTCATTGAAAAAAAATCAAGTTGCAAGTACATCAAATCCTGACAAAATCTGTGCCCGGTGAAGGTCAAAGAACGAATATTTTTGTAATTTTAGATATTGTTAACATGGGGCAACGCTGATCAAGAAAATACTGACTTTATAGGTGTTTATTTTGTAGTTTTAGAGTTTTAGCTGGGCATATACACAGACAATTGCCATTTCAAAATAAACTATCAGGGCTACCTGGCGTTTTCTGAGGCCATATGAAATAAATAGAAGAAATGAAGTTGTGTTTGAACACACCTGCTATTATTAGGATATTGATCACTTTTTGATCACTATATACGACTTTGTGTCCTGAGCAATGCCAAGTAGATTTTCCTGTATGAAATGATATAACAAAGCATATTGATGTTGGTTTTTTTCCCAGACAATGCAACCTTTAAACATGTATGCTCTATCTAGAATGTTAAGCACTTTCGTTTCACTATCTGCTCTATCCAAGATACTCAGCACTGTGGATTATGGTTTCTGTGTGACAATATCTTAAGGATAAATAGAACAGTGCACTTAAAAACACTTATGTCCACACTTAATTGCTATGAATATATTTTCGTACTTATATTATTTTACAAAATATATTTGGATCATTCTGACTACTGTTCTCACCTTGAGTGCCTTTTTTCACAACATTTCAATCAATGTAACCTCCGACCTTCTTCAGAAACATCATATATTCTTGTTTGGAGATTTCTTTCACTTTGAGTAGAGCTGAAATTCAAACGATTTTTTTGTTTGCTTTTATTTATAGCTTACCTTCAATATAATTTAATAATATGTACTTGTATATATACTAGCAGGCTGCCCGGCATTGCCCAGTTGTAAAATATGCTTAAATATGATATTTTGATAATTGCAGATTTCATATTTATTATTAATTTTATTTTGGACCCAATATATAGTAATGATTTAAAAAGGTTTTAAAAAATGACTTGTTCGTCACCACCGAGAATTGAAACCAAAACGTTTAGTTTACCATTTACTTTTTCTTTGATGTTAATGCCTGAGCTATGAAGAAATGGTTGCTGCAAGACTAAAAATTAAAATATGAGCCAATAGCTATTACGTTAACCATACATGTTCATAATGCCGTCGTTCAACCTTCACTTGGCAAATTCCATGTTTTTAATTTTCACACTTTTGCACTGATTTTCCCTGTTTTGTATAGGTTCGAATATCCTATATATTAAGTTTCATGTCTGTAGACCAAAAACTGATGGAGTTTGGTAGGTAAAATATTTTAAACAAATATATATATGCATACATAAATGTATATAGATAGAGGTTTGTGTTTATTGTAAACATTTTACGCAAATATTTCGCAAGTATAAATCATGTAGAATATCTGCATGAATATAATTACATGTAATAATTAACTAAAGATGATCATTTCATAAGAAAACCGAAAAAACTAATAGGGAATTAATTAAAATGAATGTTTAAAAGAATATGCAAATTAGCTAGATCTTTTGCAGATGAATGCAATTCCACGACCCATATATAACAAAGTTGTATTTTGTTTTTAAATAAATAGAAAAAAGGGTTTTTAATATGAATATTAGTACATAAAAAAAGCAACAAATTTATAGGAGTATATACTAGCATGCCGCCCGGCGTTGGCTGGTCATAAAATATGCATGAATATCATATTTTAATTCATGCAGAAACTGAAACATATGCCTGCGAGTGTTGTTTTTTCTAAACAGTTCACTTCTTGTAAGTTAAAAAAAAAAAAAAAAAGTACACTAAGAAACCAAAACCTTAATACAGTGAGTCAAGTATGATAACAATTAGACAAGCTTGCTAGGATCTTTAAAAGGTGTTTTCAAACCTACTTATTCTTTACATAAGGAAATTGTCATATGAATGATTCACACATGTGCAGTCGTGAGACAATTGACAGATAAAAATCCGATGACCCCCCCCCCAGTACCAATTTTTCATTTTTGACCCCTTAGCAGCTCTTTTTTCCGGATGAAAACTGATTAAAAAGTTTTCCACATGTCTGAATACCCTATATACCAAATTTTACATCTGTAGATCAAAAATTTGTTGAGTATCATCCTCACACACACATTCTCATATATATATATATATATGTATATATATATATATATATATATATATATATATACACAAAGGATTCACCACTTATATATATACTAGCGAGGGGTACCCAGCGTTGCCCGGGTGTTTGGAGGTGTGGGGGGGGGGGTTAAAAAAAAAAGTAAGTATGAGGATTGAACCCGAACCCTTGAGGCAAAGTTGTGAAAAAAAAAACGTGCGATGTTAACCATTGACCCACCGCGACATGCTTACAGAAACACGTTTGAATTTATTTAATTACTTGGATTTAGCAGGTGCTCGTTTTAATGAGGTCAAGTTTGACTGTGGGATTTCATTTACTGCTGAATGCTTTTTTTCCTCGCCCCCAAGATGTTATAGGAAAAAGACTAACCCACATGCGGCGAGCGACAAATATTGAATATTTATCTTCCCGAAATCGAGCAAATTAAATAGACAGGTGAGCTTCGTTGTTAACTGTGAGATATTAGGATTTATATGTGATATAAAAAGTTTTAAAAAGTTGTGAAGCGAGCGACCGCTTCTCTGAAAGAAGCCTTTTGTAGACACACAGAAAAAGCGAACACACATAGAAACATACATACATTTTCGCTTTTATATTTATAGATTATATATATATATATATATATATATATATATATAATTATATATGTATATACCAACTATCTATTCTAGTTTGATTTCAATACAAAAAATTCTAATGTATTATATCTGTTTTGATGGTCTTCTTCCATAATTAAAAATGATAGTTTTTTTTTGTTTTTTTTTACTTCTATGTTATGATATTACTATTATCATTTGAACTCACTAAGATGAGAGACATACCATTAAAACGAGCAACCTTTTGTACTTCAGAATTTATTTGTCTACATAGTCACTACAATTCTCAATGCACTTTTGCCTGTGATGAACGATGGCTGTGCATGGGCGTCTGGAGCGTGCTTTGTCATACGAAGGTTGTTCCAAAAGTGAAGCCTATTATTATTATTTTTTTTAACTTAAGTTAAAGAGTTAAAAAGGAAGGAGTCACACTACTAAAATGAGCGACCTTCTGTGCTCCAGAATTTTTTTTTCTACAGAGTCACCACCATTCTCAATACATTTTTGCTAGGAATTCAATGACACACCTCTGCTTCCGGTGCACTCCATGACAGAGGTTGCTTTCTTAGAGTCCTACACTGTCAGTATCTGCAAGAGAGAAATTAATTTTTCAAGTTATGAGTGCATAAGTTCAGTCATTGTAATAATGCAATTTGCAATCCCCTCTGATCCATTCGGGCGGAATAAAAATAGGAGGCATTGCTTTGGAACGCCCCTTCGTACTTTGGCTAAAAGCAAAGTGTGGTATCTGTTCAGTTTTACGTGAATGAAGGAGAAGTCCTAGACCATGATAATTTTCATTTCTGTCCCAATCCAGAGTGCCTCTTTATGAGAAGCTTGATTTTCCATCGCATTAAAAAGTGATCTTGTGTCTAAATCTGTCTTTGTGCAGAGACTAGTAAATAGGGATTTATTATTATACACTTATTTTATCACTAGCAGGACCCGTACCTCGGCTTTGCCCAAGGCAATATAAGAAATATCATGAAAAATATTAAAAAAGATTCTTTCTAAATCCCGCCTCCACACAAAAAAGAACAAATGAAAATATGATTATCTGGTGCATCATCGTATATGAGTCATATATAATAGTGATTATAAATAAAATGCTGAAAAAATTTAAACCATAACATATTAAATTAGATGGCTCAGAGAGATGTTAAGAAATATTAGAGGGTGGTTTAATATCAATATAGTGAGAGGAGGCAAGAGAAAGTGTGACTTGTTCCATTAATTATAAATTAGGGCTCATTACAACAATTCCGATTAATCGCCCCAACACTAATATTTATATTCTCATAAGTATGTGTGTGTGTGTGTGTGTGTTGGTTTTTTATTTACTCAGTATTGTATAGTAATACAAATTATTATTTTTTATTTTTATTTTTTTGATAATCCACAAAAGAAAACTGGTTCTTAGTTTAAAAAAAATATTTCAGCAATATTTTTAAGTTGTTAAGTTATTATATCAATTTCTTTAAAACTAAAATGAATCTTTTACACTTACGTCAGATTCAAACTCGGGAACATAAAAAAAAAAAATGATCAGAATGAAGTTCAGCAGCCCTCTTGGAATCTTGGTGTAGAGTATCCAAGCATCTTTGTTTCAATCATCTATTCCATCTGAAGAATTACTTTTACCCGTCCTGGGACGGGTATCCTAGTTTCGTATAAATCTTTTGTTATGTGTTCACACATAATTTGGAGTCTTAACTAGGCGCAACTTCCTCAGGCCAAATTGTCAGAGGGGAAAGCAGAATATATATATATATATATATATATATATATATATATATATATAATGGGCTAAAATAAAATATCCAACACAAACTTAACCCAATCTCATTATAAATTTATTTCAACCCAGTGGACCACATCAGATAAGTTGAACTAGTCAAATCCTGAGCTGACTTAAAAGTGATCAACTTTCAGCTGTTTTATGTATTTATTAGGGGAAAAAGGATGAAATAAGGAAGAGGGTAGAGAAGGAATAATTTGATTGAGAAAAGAGCCGGGTTGGAAGCAAGAAGAAATGGGAGTTGACTTGAAAGATATAACAGAGGCTCTCACAGAGTTGAAATAAATTTATAAGTTTGTGTCGGATTTTTTTTTTAACCTTTTTCTATACTCTGTTTCACTTTGAGCTCTCATACTTGAGAGCTCCTACAACAACTACCTTCTCCTTTTGGAACAACACCCTATATATATTTCCGAATGTGAGAGATTATATAATTATTTCCACAGCCAAACAACGCCACAGCTCACAAAAGCCATGACAGCTAATAAACCGGAAATCCAAGATTTGAAACCTGGGCCTGTTGCATGCAGATAGTAGTCAGATTTTGCCGCAGTTTGCTGTATCTGTGTTAGTTAATAAACTTTCTTGTGTGTGGCGCATTTGCTCATCTGGCAAAGTACTCGCCTTGCATGCAAGAGGTTCGGGTTTCACATCCTGAATTCGGATATGTCTAACTGGTGAGCGCTAATGTGGGCACAACTAAAGTCTTGGACTTCCTGTTTGTTGGCTGTCATGGCTCTTCTGAGCTGCAACGTTGTTTGGCTGTAGAAATAATTATATATATATATATATATATATATATATATAGTAATTTATAAAATATATATGGCGATTAAGCTACACTGAATATTTTGCGTTTCATCCACTATAGGATTCGTCAGGCTTATGCGTCAGGCGTATTCAGTGTAGCTTAATTGCCATATATATTTTATAAATTACTAACTAGCTCTACCTAAGTATTGAGCACTTTTGAAGTAAATACTTAAAGTTCACGCATAAATCTATACTTTCGTATATTAAATTTATGTGAGTAAATGAAGTAGTTATATATATATATATATATATATATATATATATATATATATATATATATATATATATATGGGATTTTTTCTGTTTATTCTGTGCTGCAGGTCCACACTGTATTTTTCCTTCCGGTTAAAGAATTACTCAAAACGCAGTTCAGTTGCTATCTTGAGATTTTTTCACTTATTGTCTTGGCTTTGTGCCTGAGACTTCTGTCTTGAATACCACGTTTGCAATGATGATGTTGTTTGCATACATGCCCGTATCAGCGCAAATGATTTTCCCTCATAACTTATCCAGGATTGGCATAACAGCTGCAAATATTAACATTTCGGACCTGAATATTTCTGAGTGTCTAGGTAAATAGATATTTATATATTAATACCAGCTGTATAGACCCAGTGTTGCCAGGTGAAAATATTGCCAGACAGAGGGTTTAGTCAAACGCTATTTAAGATAGCGTTTCTGAATTTTTGAGATGAGGATTGGTTATTCGTATTATTTGGATTCTTCAGACTACTGTTCTCATCTTGAGTGTGATTTTCACAATGTTTTGGTCGATGTAACCTCCGACCTTCTTCAGGTATATCCTGTTGAATTTGGGAATGTTTCTGTCAAACTCAGGAATTTGAATGGAATTTCGAGTGGAACCTTTTATTTACTTCACAGGGGGTAGTATGCTCTTGTTCCGTCAGCCATGACTGGATAGAGGTCCTAAGTAATTTGCAATTGTATTTTTTTACTGAGGACCTCTATCCAGTCATGGTTGACGGAACAAGAGCATGCTACCCCCCGTGAAGTAAATAAAAGGCTCTGCTCAAATTTCCATCCAAGTTCCCGAGTTCGATAGAAACATTCCCAAGTTCGACAAGATACATCTGAAGAAGGTCAGAGGTTACATCGATCAAAACATTGTGAAAATTACCCTCAAGATGAGAACAGTAGTCTGATGAATCCAAATAATACGACTAAGATATACCGAATATCTTGTTATGGTTTTGATAAAAGTGGATAACATGTTGGATTTATCGAAGTATACAACACATCTATCTCTATCTATAAAAATCAAATGAGGAAATAACTCACATCTTAAATAAATAAAGCTTACTTCGGTTTTAAAGGCAACTGATTTCAGCTAATAATAATTCTCACAGACCTAACACAAACTATTTTAGATAAATGGAAATGTTTTTCACATCTGTCAAATCATTTGTTTATTCTTACTGTGATCTGCTCATGAAATTAAGGATGACTCGATAAATTTATTTCCCTAATGTCATGTTTTTCAACCTCCCTTTCTGATCAATGTAGCATATATCAATGAATATATCAGATGGGAAGAAGCTTGTGATATGATTCAATGAATCAATTGTTACCAAACCCTGCTCTGTAAAATTTTTTTTTTTTTTGAAGTCTTCCTCAATTAATCAACCATAAGACAAAGATTCACATGCTTCTGCAGTTGTTTATCCAGGAGACTGAATGCTTCATCCTGATGCTACTAGATCAGGCTGTTTGAAGATACCGGCTTCATATAAGGCATCAAAAGTACCAAACATTGATATAAAGGAAATTTATAGAATGCAGAGGTATTACTCAGAAACAATCAATTATTGTTATGTCAATATTGAATTTTTACATTATGTATACTCCTCAGAAAATCAAGAAATTATATTTAGAAAGAAATAGGCATGGCCATTTAATGTTGGAAAAATTCTATAGAATTTGTTTTTATATTTTATATTAGATTTACATTGTGTTCTTACTTGCATCAGCATGGTTAGATGGAATTTCCGTATTGTATGATATTTCGGGAAACTTTCCTTCCTTAGATATCCGTTTGAGTATAGTTCAAATGTGCAGTATATTATACAATATGGAACATCCATCTGATCATGCTGACACAAGTAAGGACGCAAATGTCTGAGCTCGAATCTATGGTCCCTCTTTGCCAAATTTTCACAAAAAAAACACTTGTCTAACTAAAACCATTACCAATAATTTCCTCCACTCTCTATCTGTGCCTAAACCTAAAAACATGGATGCCATCAACAAAGCTTTTTTCTCTAGAACTGCCTGCTTATGGAACTCAGTTTCATTGACCTGCTTTCCAGCTGACTACAATATGATTGTCTTCAAGTTCAATGAAAACAAATTCTTGTTGAACCGTCTCCTTAAATAATCAAATTGCACCAAATCTCCACAACTAATGATTATTATTCTATTGTCCTAATGACTACTGTGCATTTATTAACCCTTATCCTCGAGTCGCATTTGGGCCTTGATAAAAAATATAAAATATAAGAAAAAATACACATACATATTGTATTAATAAAAGGTGGATCAGCATAGCACATTCCATTGCTATACATCTTAATTCGCTTCAATTTGTGTCTATTCGTTACACCTCTGTATTGCATTCCGTCTATAAATATAAATTCCTTTTATATACACACTAAACAATGCTCCAAGCGAACTACATCAACCTCTTATTGATGTTATTGTTTTTTCCTTTGCTTTTGCAAAACTCAATCCTGTTCTGCAAATCCCAAAACAACAATTTTCCTCTACAAAACAATAAAACAAAGCGCCATAAATACATATTTGAAGATATAAAGAATTTGAAGAATGATAAACCTTTTTCCAAGTGACTGAATTCGACATTAAATAACCCCGAAACAGTTGATTTGCCATAAACCAAAACCCGAAAAGGGTTGATACTAGTGATGGGACGATTTCTAGATTTTTCTCGATTCCGGTGCAATTCCTTACTAAATTCCTGATTCCAATACAATTACTGATTCCGATTCTTTATAAATCTATTTATATTTAACTATAGAATTATTTCTTGTTTTTTTTTTTTTTTCTTTTCAATTACTGTAAAAACATGTTTCTCAAACGTAAAAATATTCTTGTGGACCATGGGGGTGATCTATTGATTTTAGCTTTACTGGTGATCTAAAAATCAATAAATATTCATCATCTTATTATTACTACCAGCAGTGGAATATTTTTTTTAAAACTAAATTAAAATAAAAAAAGAAATTGAAATAATAATTTTTTTGGCATCTGTAAATAGCCACAAATTTTTCCGATTCCAATACCCGTAAAATTTCCCGATTCTGATTCCAATCAATCATCCCAACACTAGTTAACGCGCCATAAAATAAAACAACCCAATTAAAAATTGCTTCACATTGTTATATCCGCATAACTGATTTTGTAATGTTCTACACCTTTTTTTTATATGTGCCGTTACATTTTAACAGACCCAACACATTATAGACTCCGTTGAAACAGACAAAAGGAAGAAACTCGACTCACTCTTTCTTTTTTTTAACAAAAACCTTTATATCTGGTATTTCCAACAGCGCATTTAAAAAAAAAAACTATTTAAACAATTAATTTCTCCTTCTCTGGCATGTGTGACGTTTTGTCCCTGCTGTGACGTCACCCACATATCTCAAACACATACACCTCTCATCATGTCTCTAACATCTCTTCCCCAAACATCCCGCTTCTCCAGCAACACATCCTTTTGTCTCTGCTGTGACGTCACTTTGCACAGCCGACTTGATCATTTGCATATCTCTATGCAGCTGCTACTGCTGCTATCAGCATCAGTGTCTCTGCTATAACATTATCTGGTGATAACATCTATGCTAGCTCAAACGTAATGCTTTCAGCAAATCCTCCGATCTAATCTGTAAGATTTGGTCAGATTTCACGTTGCAAAGTCATCTAATTATGGATCTGTCATTACGCTGCAGCTGGATGAGGAAAGACTGTGTACCTATTTACTATGCCTCCCCACGGGACAGAGTTAGACACCAGGGTCGTTTTTTAACGTGGAGAAAAGGTACAAAAAAAAAAATTGTCTCAGTCGTGAAGGATTTCTCCTCCACCGAAAGAGAACAAGAAATAGAAGTGCAGCATCTGAAGAACAGATACTACACTTTGATCTTGTCCCGAATGATGAGGAAAGACTGTGTAGCAGCAATAATTGTTATCATATATATTGACACACCGGTTCTTGCCAGATCACCAAAGTTAAGCAACGTTGAGCCTGTTCAGCACCAGATGGATGACCATTTGGGAAGGCGAGGCGCTGTATGTACCGCGAGGTAAAAATACCATGTTGGGAAACTGGCACGATCTATCCTTCTCTCGAGGATTGATGGGCCTCTCTTAAGCCATAGTAGGCAACCCATCTAGTGATGGCATCACGATAAAAAAAAATATCCTTGATAGTCTTGGCGAAGCATCAAGTATTTCCAGCCATTAGAAAAAACGTGAAAGATTCTGCGGAATTTGTTCACGTTTCACCTGCACCTACTGGTATTTCGATGAAACAACAAGAACAACAACAACGTGATGTTCTTGACTCGGTTGCTGTTAATGATGGGACAATTCCAATATTTTGAACAATACAATTACCGATTCTAAATTCCTGATTCTGGTGCAGTTCCTGATTCTGATTGCAAAATCGCCATAGTTTTATTTATTTATTGATTTATATATTTTTTTTAATTTTCCAATTACCATAACCCCCCCCCCCCATGTAACGTGTGCACATATTTTTGCAAATGTAAAATTACATTTGTGGAGGATAATCTATAGATTTTAGTTTTACTGAGAGTTTAAAATCAATAAATATTGATCATTTTTATCATTAGTGCCAGCAATGGAAAATTAAGCATTTAAAAGAAAAAATCAACAATTAAAAAGAATCGTTGTTTTTTTTCTTTTTGGCAGCGTAAAATAGGCACATTTTTTTTTTTCTGGTTCTGATGTCGATTACAATTTTTTTCCAATGCCCAATTCCAATTCTACTTAATCGTCCCAACACCAGTTGCTATACAAAAAAAATTAAAAGAATCGTTTTTGGTATCAGAAAATAGGCACAATTTTTTTCCAATTCCGATACCCTAAAAATTTCTAATTTTTTTCAATACAACTTACACTGAATATAGCAGATGGGAGGAAGCTTGAAATGTTAACCTAAACATTTTTGGCCATAAGTTCAGTTCTGTTCATTATAGATTCACTATTTCATTAATATTGGATCCAATGAAGTCCTGTATCATATTACCTAGACCGTGAAAAAATGACACACTGTTTCATTAATGTGCATGCATGAATAGTTTACATTATGTTAAGAATAAGTAGGTGTGAAAACACCTTTTAAAAATCATCCCATGCTGGTCTAATGGTTATCGTACTTGATTCACTGTCTTTAGGTTTTGGTTTCGATCTCAGCTTGAGTATTTTTTCTATTTTTTACTTACAAGAAGGCAACAGTTTAGAAAAAAAAAACATAATACTTGTGTACACATATCTCAGTATCTGCATAAATTAAAATAGAAAATTTATGTGTATTTTACAACTGGGCGACGCCGGGCGACCTACTAGTATAATCTATATATCTATAAAAGTAAAATTGTCTGTGTCTGTGTCTGTGTGTGTACATTTCCCTATTAAACTACTCTGTCAATTTTCAGTCTACAGACTCGAGATTTAACATAAGGGATATTGAGATTTAGAAAAATCTTAATAGGTTTTCTGCAAGAAATTTGGCTGTCAAAAGGTCAAAGTTCAACGATTTGACTTTTGAAAACTCTACCAAACTCCTTTGCTAATTTTGGGTCTAAACACTTTAAATTTTTAATGTAGGTTACTTGGACATGGATCAAACTTTTTAATTTGATTTAAGCTCAAACCAAATGTTATGGGGTCAAAATTCTGGTCAAAGTTAAAAAAAAATTTGACCTCTGCAATCTCTAGGAAATTACACAACCAATTTTTGGTCTAAACGTTTGAAATTTTTTCATAAAGTGTATTCAGACATAGAGCAAGCTTTGTAATCGGTTTTTGGCCGAAAATTTGGCTGCCTAGGGGTCAAAGTTCAGAAGATTTGACCTTTGCGGTTTCTAGCAAACTATTCAGCCAATTTTTGGTCTAAACATTTACAATTTTACATAAAGAGTATTCAGACATGCAGCAAGCTTTTTAATCAGTTTTTGGGCGAAAATTTGGCTGCCAAGAGGTCAAAGTTGAAAAAGTTGACCTTTGCAGACTCTAGCAAACTCCTCCACCAAGTTTGGGTGTAAACACTTGAAATTTTGGATGTAGGTTATCTGCACATGAGTTAAACTTTTTAATATATATATATATATATATATATGCACATAAAGTTATGAACAATATATAGAGACCAAGCAAAGCCAAGCTGAACTGCTAGTATGATGTAAGAGTTTATGCAATGCAATTTCCTGGCAAATTAAAAGATGAATTTCCATTAATGTAATATCGACATCCTCCAATAAGTTAAGCTAAACCACTTCAAAATCTTCTGTCCTTTTACAGCCAATTTTCCGACTAAAGAGTAATTGCTAGGCACTCTCTTATGTAATATGCCGTTATTTTCATGGAAAGTGCTTGACAGAGTTCCAATCTTTGGTTCGCTCTTGCAAAACATTCACAGCAACAACTCGCTTTGTTACAGCAATGGAAAATAACTTTGCTTTTTTATTTCCTCCACACGGCAAGCATCAGACGAAATTTCTATGAACAAAGCTTCTTTGCAAGGAGAAAACATTTGGTGCAGAACTGCTTTCCTTCAGACTATAACATAGTCTTCAAAGCTAATGTCACCAGATTTTTTTACCATATACCGACTCCATAATTAACAAAATTTAGTTCATTCCATTAATTATCCCCAGTCATCTCATCAGGTTCTTCATCTTTCGACTAGTTATTATTTAATCCCATTAACCTTAATCCTTGAGTTGCCTTCAGCCTAGATAAGTGCTTACCCGCTAGTAAAAATTTTTTTTGGAATGTCATAAAGTTGTGACGTCATCTATTTTTAAATAAATAGATATATTTCTCTCTTAGTAATAAGAACAGGTGTAATAAGTGTATAAGTAATATTATTTCTTTCTTAGTAATAATCCTTTGTTTTTATATATATATATATATATATTTATGTTTATTTTTGTATATATTTATGTTTATTGTTTTTATTTTTTTGTATATTTACACTTCTCTTCTCTTTTGCTCTCTCTCACTCGGCTTTTTTCTTTCTTTCCTTTAATTATGCATGTCGTTCACTTCCTCGCATTCTTGTCATTCGCCTTCTTTTTATGTTATTTACGTTTCATGAGGTACTCGACCGAGCTCCGAACTCCAGTCATCTCCACTCCCACCTTGCAAAATATTCACAAAAAAACCCTAAAAAAAAAACTCGCTTTGACACTACAACAGAAAATAACTTTCCTTTCTTTGCCTAGCATCAGCTGAAATTTCCACAAACAGAACTTCTTCGCAAGGTCTTCTTCACCCCTACGGAATACATTGCTGCAGAACTGCTTCCCTGCAGACTACAACATAATTGTATCCACAGTTTCCTGCCATATACCGTTGCCATAACACCATGCAACACTAAAAATAAAAAAAGTGCATGACATCTGTGGCAGGGAAAATTCATTTCTAGCCTTTTGTTTATTTTATTTTTGTTTTTTTTAATTAGGTACAGTTTTTGGCAGAATTGTGACTTTCGAGAATTTTGCGAAAAATCTTAGTGACATGAGTGATGAACATGGCGAGAGATCCCATCAGAATATTTCAGTGATGGTGAAACGTTTTAAAGGAAAATAAAACCATAACATGTTGGCAGACTGCTGTTGGAATATATATAAAAAGGGAGGATGACACTCAACTCAAGAGGGTTAAAAAGACAAATGTTGTTTGACTTGAGAATTCTAATTTTTTTCATTCATAACCAATAATAATAAAATATGATTTATATACAGCATAATCACATTGACACAGCAGTTCCCATTGGATCATCGCAGTTAAGCAACATTGAGCCTGGTCAGTCCTAAATGGGTGACCATTTGAGACTTTCAGGTGCTCTATGTGCTCTCTGCTTATCTCGGCATTGTTTCCAGCCATCCTCGTCTTCTCCTACCCACTGGACTCAAACAGTGCTGATTCAGGAGACGTGTGGTTGAGGATTGCGCAACCCTTGCCTCACAATTACACGTGCTACTGCCCCTGCGGGGGGTATTCTTTGTCTTTCGAGACTGAACAGAAGCATGGAAAATATGATTTACAGTATATGAAAACGGTGCTTAATCTAGAGAAATAAGGATCAGATTTAGAATCAAGATATTTTTCTTATATCGAAACAGGTCTTATGTGGCATGTAATTATTTTTATCCTGAAATTTGTTGCCTAGTGTAATTAGACATAGGAACATGAAATTTGTTGCGCAGTGTAATTAGACATAGGAACATGAAATTTGTTGCACAGTGTAATTAACCAAACTTTGTTCATCACATTAATCATCCTCAACCCATCTCACAACATTCTTCATCTTTAGGGCTGTGGCATTCTTCTCACTCTCGAGTATATATCCGATACAGTTAGACATAGTTAATCAACCGAGAACCACATCAGTCTACATAAAAACATATAAGATATTAACGGATATATACTCAAGAGTCAAAACAATGAAAAGAATATGTCACAGCCCTATTCATCTTTTTACTAGTTAACCTTAATGTACAAGACAGTAGCCATCTTATTGACATTAAATTAATATCTTTTTCTCCTCTTCTTTCGTTTTTTGACAAATCTAGTTGAGGACACCAGGGACTTACCAATCCAACAATTTTTAAAAGATGCCCCGAGATATCTCCAGACTCAAGTTTAAAAAAACCCTTCTACAACTCAAAAATCAAAAATTCAACCTGGTTGAGATATGGAAGGAGGAATGGCAAAACAATACTCCCAAAGGAGGGGACATCATTGAAGACCTAACTTTGGGCCTTCCAGGTTTTGATGCAAATAGTAGGAAGCAATGAATAGCCGCAAACCGGATCAGAACAAGACACTGCAGGACTGCAGTAAACAAACACAGGTGAAGACAAATAGACTCCTCGATCTGCTCAAAGTGCAAGGAACCTCTCAAGACATAGACCATCTGATCCTACACTGTCCAGTTACCTAACTGCAAGAAGGCTATGCGACGGCCCATCTATCTGAAGACAATTTCTCAGACTGGCTAAAAAAATAACGGTATACGATACTAATACTACTAGTAAAGGATTATCTGTGTTGTTCTTTACAGCTCCTAATGCTGTTAGTCTCTTTCTACTCTATTGTTGGTTACTTTGTGAGGGCTTCCCTCTATGGAACACATTAGCATAAGACTGCTTCCCTTCAAATTACAACATGGTTGTATTTAGATTCAACGTTAACAGATTCCTGTCATATAAAACCGCATCATTAGTTCATTCCATTATCTTCAATCCTTTCATGATGTTCTTCATCTTTTAACTAGTTACCATTCCATTTTATTAACGCTTATCCTTGAGTGGCTTTCAGATTTGATAATTGGTGACCCTTTAGTAAAAAAAGGTAAAATCCCTCGCCCTATCTAGTCTTATACACTAATACTGTTTTGAAAGGTATTAACCCCCAATTTTCTCTTTGATAATGTAAAAATTGAAACTCACGGTCGATTATGCAAGCAAAATCACTTACAATATGTACTTGGCTTCATCATTAAATCGCCCCCCAAAATGGTGGTGATGGTAGCTAAGTGGTTAATGACATGAACTGAAAATATGGGTGTGCTATGTTCAAATCCTGTCCCTTCCACAGAAACACTTTCATCATCCCCCACCCCTCACCCCACCCCACACACACACCTGATTTTGTGTCTAACCTCCTGGAGTGGAGACAAATAAAATAACCCCAAAAGGGTTTATGTGCCGGGTTTTTCTTTTGTTTTTTGTTACATAGGAATCACCACTTATCAAGGCCAAGAGGCCACTCGAGGATAAGGGTTAATGGATATACATTAGTCAATGTGATTATAGCGTAGTAAACATAAGTAGTGGAAATTTTGTAAATTGGATTACTTAGGGGGACGGTTCATCAAGAACTTGTTTACGTTGAACTTGAAGACAATCAGATTGTAGTCAGCTGGAAAGCAGGCAATCGGAAGAAAGTTCCACAGGCGTGCAGTTCTAAGAAAGAAGCTTTGTTCATGGGATCTACGTTTAGGTTTAGGCACAGATAAATAGTGTGTGAAATTATTTATTTTTTTGGCTAGACGAGTGTTTTTCGTGAAAGTTTGATGAGTGGGGGGGGGGGCATAGATTGAAGTTCAGATGAGCACCTGTCATGAAAATAACAATAAAGCAGAGACAGGCTCGCAACGTCTCTTCCGTGTGAAAGAAGGCAAACGGAAGAGAGTTATACATACAAAGCCAACAATGTTATATTTTTTAGAAATTTCAAACCAATAAAAATTAGTATCATTCTCATCTTGATTGTTATTTTTTTCAACATTTCGGCCTACATAACCTCATCAAGTACATTTATTTGAGCTTGGAAACTTTCTATTTTGACCTAGGAATGTTTAGAGCCTTAGAAAGATTCTGCGGATCAAATGGCGTGATCGAACTTACCAACCAAAAGTCAGAGACTTCACTAACCAACAGGTAATATTGTCAATAATCTGCAAACGACATCCAGGCTGGTTTGGACATACTTTAAGATTGACCCCAAAGAGGATTGCCAACCAAGTGTTCCAATGGACTCCTGATGGAAAAGTGGCCCTGTCGGTGGGGCATTAGAATACACCGACTGCCCCCCTTGCAGAGGGTAAAAGTCCCTCAATGGGGGTCCTGGATATGACCTTAAACTATATCCGATGGTGAGGCCCCAGCTTGCGGGCTCTGGGGAGTGTGGAGCCACCCTTTAATTGCCATTGCTCCCAGGTCCACTCTGACCTGGAGTGGTAGTACCTGTAAGGGTTCCAACTATCGGTTAAATAGAAACTGACTTGCAAAAAAACAAATATATTCTATCAAAAACATTTTCTTCAAAATCACCGGATTCGGCATTAAATAACCTGAAAAGGATTGATATGCCGTAAAACAAACAACCAACCAACCAATTCCTGATGGAAAGAAGAGGAAGATCAAAAATAAACCGGAAGCAAGAAAGATTTGATTGCAATTCAAAGAAGCCAGAGGAATGCTGTGGATCTGACGTCAGATCGCAAATTATGGCATATTTTGACTGCCTAATGTGCCACAAGATACAAAGGTTCCTAAGTCTAATCTTTATGTCAGAGGCAAGAACCTGTACAGAATTTTGAACGGAAACCATTTACATGTCATTCATGGTAAAAGATTGTCGGCAATTTGTAAGTCATGTACAGGTATAAATGCCGATCTTTTTGCAGCATATCTTTTCAGACTCTTTCAAAATCAAGAACCTACATAGAATTTCAAACTGCTCCCTTTATGCGTTCAGTTCTTAATTCCATATAACACCCTTATTCCTCTACCTGAATTCTGTATTAAGCTTCTCAAATTCAAAAAGATGCACTTGACAATGATCAAACCCATGATTTTTAGAATATGAAATCTTCATTCTGTGACGAGTATGTACATTATAAAGATTTTTCTGTGTTTTTGCTTTTTAATATGTGTAATTCTAAATATACAACTAAATATTTTTGTTTACTAGCCAAATAGAAAAGTTACTAGCCAAACCCACATGATTTTTGGAATATGACAACTAAATATTTTTGTTTACTAGCCAAATAGAAAAGTTACTAGCCAAACCCACATGATTTTTGGAATATGACATCTTCGTCCTGTGACGAGTATGTAACATCATAAAGATTTTTTTGTGTGTTTTTTTTTAATAAGTGTAATTCTAAATATACAACAATTTTTATGTTGATACTTGAAGCTATAAACATTCTAATTTCTTCAGATTTGTTTTTAAACAGCTTTCGTTAAAAAAAAGTATATTGTTTTATTAAACTTTTATTGTTTAAATAATTTAACTTTGTTCGTTTTATTAAAAAATGTTGAAAAGATATTTTTCACTCAGTAGTGAGCTTTAGAAGATTGTTAGTGAAAGAAATACAATCTCCAAAAGGTAAGCGTTTTATTATTTGTAGTCGCCACTTTTAAAAATAACTCGCAAATTGCGACTGTTTCACTCGCAATGTAGAGCCCTGATATATGTGTGTGTGTGTGTGTGTGTGTTTCTGTATTTCATATACTAAAATAATTATAACTCCAACAGTAGAATGTCATTTCCATTTTAAATAATCCGCAAATAAGAAAGATGTTTTTCACTTTTTCAAAGTATTGAATGAAATAATCCTTCATTTTATGTTGTCGGTTGTTAATTTATTGCAGTGGGTGTGAATTATAAATTGTATATGAACCTCCTAGTCAAAGGCCCATTTTGATAAGAATATGAAAAATTTCATTGATATAAAAATTCAGCAAAAGTTAAGAAGAATTTTCCTTTTGATTTTCATCCTTAATCATAACACATTTCTTTTTTTATTGATTAAAAATACATTTTTAAAAAGCCATACAAAGCTTTTAAAAAAGTATTTTTATATAAAAATTTAAAAAAAAAACGAACATTTAAGCACTTGCATTCAAAAAGATAATGAAAAAAAAAAACAAATAGTTTGAGGGATTTTTTTTCATTTTTTTTTCATTTTGTTTTCATATGTTTTTTTTTTACATTTTTCTTTACAGATGCAAAATCCAAATAGTGACATTTTTGTTTGTTTTGGGGTTTTATTTATGTTTTTTTTTTTTTAATTGGGGGGAAGGGGTAAAAATGAAAATTGCCCAATATTTCTTTGCTTTCTCTTTCTCTCATTTCCTTTCTTTTTCCTTCTTGCTTTCCATAATTACAATTTTCATTTTTTTTCTTTTGTTTTTTGATTTATTTTTTCTCTTCTTTCAGAATATATCTTTCTTCTTCTTTTATTCTTCTTTTCAAATTTCGTATCCATTCAATTAGTTACATCCATAAATATTTGGTAACTGTTTTTTTGTTTTGTTTTGTTTTTTACCCCAAATGGTCCCCCGGAACTCTTGGACAGTAACATACCATCCATCTAGTCATCTTTCTCACATATCAAAACCAAAAATCCACACACAAAACAAATAAAAATAGCAAAATATTGGGCACGCCTGATCCCTGACCTGTGACTCCCCAAACTCCCCTTCATCTCACCCCAATTCTTTCCAATCTGACATAACTAATAGGTCCATTTCTCGGGAATAACACACAGCACCAAAATGGGGAGAAATCCCTTCCCTTGAATCAGGTAAATTTCTTTTTTTGGGGCGAGATTTCATTTGCTTTAATTGTTTTTTGTTGTTTCTTTATTCTTTGTTTATTCTTGTTGTTTTGTATTTTTTGTTGTTGTTTTTTTGGGGGGATTTTTGTTGTTGTTTTTTTTTGGTATTTTTGTTTTGTTTGTTTTGGGATGTTTTGTTGTTTTGGTATTTTTTGTTTTGTTTGCTTTGATATTTTTTATTGTTTTGTTTGGGAATTTTTTGTTGTTTTGTTTGTCTTGGGATTTTTTGTTTGTTTTGGGATTCTTTGTTGTTTGTTTTGGGTTTTTTGTTGTTTGTGTGTTTTTTTGTTGTTGTTTATCTTTTGTCTATTTGGTTGTTTTTGTTTTTTCTTTTGCAATTTGTTGTTTTTGTTTTGTTTGTGTTTCGTTTGTTCTTTCTCTCTTTTTTGTTTTTCGTTTCTTTTGTTTTTAATTTGGCTGGGGGTTTTTGTGCTTCAAATTTGCTTTTTTGATTCCTATTGCAATTTTTTAAGTGAATCACAGCAACAAATTATTTTTATAGATTGGATGCATTTTAGTAATTTCTTAGCATTTACAACTTTATTACCATTAATTTATTAAGGAATTATTTGAGTTGGTTAACTGAAAAAATTCTTAATGTAATGAATAAATTTGGATTATTGGAAACATGCATACATATAAAGGACGTGTTAGATTATTTATTTCCAAAACATGGTTTTAATATTTGAAATTCTATTGCCATACCAATGGCATATAACCTCAGCAGGTTGAACCGGTTCTATCCAAAGAAGGAAGTGTCTAGGGAATATCAAGTTCATAAGTGGTCCCCAATCGCATACATTTCAAAGTTAGGGGAGATAATGATGTTGTTTTTGCAGTTCTTGTAGGGAGATATCAACGTCCTGCTACATACAGCGCTTGGTATTTTGGATTTGGTCATCCATCTGGTACTGACCAGGCTTACTGTTGCTTAACTTCAGTGATCTAAAGAAAACTCTAAAAGATCTGCTATACACAAGTTTAAGAAGGCTCAATTTTCTATTTTGTTAAATGATGGTTTCCGCTTAGCATAAATCAAGATTCTTCCATTAAAGGAATTTAATCCTTTCAGATATCAATATTGTAAGAATAGTGTACACAAACACATTAAAGAATATTTGTTTTTTTTTCCGAATTTCACTGCCTCTAGCCACACTAATGAGTCTTTAAAAAGGTGAAACAGTTCTTTGTATATGATATATACAAATCTCAGATTAGAGTTATATCATATTATGATTTTATGTCATTTTTTTTGGAACAAAATATCTTACACGTGTTTCTGGGGAAATTTTTTTTCATATGGATAAACCCAGTTTTCAGATTATATATATATATATATATATATATATATATATATATATATTATTCTTGTATCAGTATATGCAAATAAGTCGAACTATGTAAGTGTATATAAATATCTTCCGTTACACAGAAATAGACATACTCAAATATATTTGGACAAGACATAACTTGATTGAAGAGTAAGGTTTGACATGAGATCATATGTGTATGTCTATGGAGTGAAAGTTAGAAAAACGGATCAAAATGGGTATTTATTTAGCAGGAAGCTTTATACAAGATGACACGAAAAACTATTTAAGAATTTTTTATTTAGCCAAAACATGTTTTTATTGCATATATATATATATAACAAAACCAAGACTTCAAAAAAGGAATTGATAGCAACAAAAAGTGTATTTCATTGTAAGTTACAATTGTTTCAAGACTAATTGGACAAATTCAAACAGTATTGCGTTTGAAAATTTTCACATAAACAGCATTTCTTCAGACTTCTTGCATAAAAAACACTTTGACAATAGAACATTGTTTAATATTAATATTTAAATGGGATTTTGATGGAGGATGCCTCCAGGGTAAATGTTTTCGCATGCTTCATTTCCGTTAAGAGAATTTTCTTTAAACAATGTTCCATTGTCAAAGTGTTTTTTATTCAAGAAGTCTGAAGAAATGATGGTTATGGGAAAATTTTCAAACGCCATAATGCTTGAAATTGTCCAACTGGTATTGAAACAATTGTAACTTACAATGAAATACACTTTTTGTTGCTACCAATTCCTTTTTTGAAGTCTTGGTTTTGTTAATACAGTTTATTAATGCTCAATTATGAAATATGATAATTTTGTAGCTTACTTTTTAAGTCATCTCTCTTTGGCTTAAAACTTATTTGTATATGAAAATTTACTGAATTATACGAACCCAGTAAAACTCAGTATATTACAAACAAGTATATATATATATATATATATATATATATATATATATGAAGCATTTTTTTTCTTAGGCATATTTCCTTAAATAAAATAGTCTATTAATTCTATTTTTCATCCATTTCAACTTCTAAATAAAGGTTTTCGTTTATGGCAGGAACTGGCTGATGTAATTGCTATATTTATCATAAGTCCGAGTACTTTCCAATCCGTCTGAATTCATTGTCAGGGATAGATTAATCTAACTGGTTTTGAACAAATATATGGGTTCAAGTATCGTCTAGTTCAGCTGTGCTGAGGAGTAATATGATGATGAAAAACGTGTCTGTAGCTAATATATTTTTATTGATTAGACTTTTTAGAACATATATAACAGGCAAAAGTTATAGCCCATTCAGTTAAAATGAGTGCTTTATGCCAAATTGGTGGTTAAATATGATTAAACTTGTGCTCATTTTTGTATTAAATACTAATCCTATTAATCCCTACCTTTGCATCGAATCGATACTGTAATACTTAGGTCGCTGTACCTTATTATGACAAAGGTCTATACAAAATTTCAGCCGGATCAGCACAATAGTTTCTGAGAAAAGGTAGAACGGACAGACGGACTGAGAAATATATATACATACGCATACAACATATGTTCCTTAAATTCTACAAGACAAAGGCAAATAATTTTTTTAATCGCTTGACAAGGAGAACAAAGATTTAAATATTTAAAGAGAAGGATGAAATTTTTTTTCGAAAACGTTCATCACAGACAAAAGCTAAGGACGGCCAAAAATGTTGATTATTCTCTTTTTAGAACAAATAAACTTTGTCCTCCATCTTGTCTAGCAATAAAAAAAAATATTTGTTGTATTCTTAGAGAATTTAAATATACATATGTGGTATATGTATATTTAAATTAGTGATGGAACGGTTCCAATATTTCTCCCGATTCCGATACAATTACCGACTCCGATTCTTCATAAATTTCTAAATATTTAACTACAAAGTTGCTACTTTTCCCCAATTAGCATAAAGCACATGTTAAATGTGCGGATGTTTTCTCAAACTTAAAAATACACTTGTATAAGACTTTAGTTATGCTTATAGTTTGAAACCAATAAATATTTATTATTTTATTATTACAACCAGCAAGGTGGAAGGTTTTGTTTTAAACAGAGTCAAATAAAAAAAAAAAAAAAGAATCGTTTTGGCAATGGAAAATAGGTATAATTTTTTCTGATTTTGCCGATTCCTGATTCCAATTAATCGTCCCATCACTATATATATAACACGCACACATTAGTAATTTATGAAAATATGTTTTTGGCAATTAAGCTACATGGGGTTCATTTGACTTAATTTCATCTTCTGACGACAAGCATATATGCTGGGAAAATGGTTGAAACTCTCTCAGCTTTTTACTAACTCTAAATAAATGTTCCAAATGTTTTTTATTTAATTTATTTTAAACCATTATATATATATATATATATATATATATATATATATACATATTATAAGGAAAAGTTCAAGTTGATGGACCAAAACAATTCAAGAGATTCCAGGATGAGATTTATTCGATTTTTTAAACAAAACAGTTATTAATCTTCCAGGATATAATCAAATATTGCAGATAAAAATAAGCTCAATAATTAACAGGTTGATTCAGAGCATTCATATATTAATTTTGTAGATTATAAAATTAAAATATCTTAACATTTCAAATATTATAATAAAGTTCTGAAAATTACCATTACCGGTTAAATATTAAGTGTTAATTTTCGAAGCTTAATTATAGGATTTTAAATGTTAATGCTCTATCTTTATAATCTACCCAAATTAATAGTTATCTTGTCAGATTTTCAAAGCAGATCCAAATAGCATTTAGGCTGATGGATCCAACTTTGCTTCTGTTGTACTCTGTTTCTATGTAGTTGCCTTCCCATGAGGGCAGACTTAGACACAAGTGGAGAAAATCCTGCTTCCCAAAAAACGGGAACTCTGCATTAGAACAAAATTAAAATTGCCTCTTTCTAAAGCGGTTTCTCCTTCATTGACCTGAGACAAAAAAAAGGTGTTGTGTAGTATCAGAACAGTTACTACACTTTGTTTCTAGCCAAAAGATCGAGTGTATTCTGTTATCTGAAATATAATAATGTACTTTTCTACAATTTATTTTAAAAATGATCTAGTCCACCCATGACGATTGGCAAAAAAAAACAAACGTTCTAAGTAAAACAAACCCAATAATAAACAAGAATCGTTTTTGGCATCGGAAAGCGGCATAATTTTTTTCTATACTGATTCCAATACCTTAAAAAGTTTTGATTTTCTTGATTCTAAATTCCGATTCCGATTCTGATTAATCATCCCAACATTAATAATAATCGCAGGCTGCTGCAAAGAAGGTGGGCTCTCTCTACCATGCTAGAAAGTTACTTATGCCTGAAAGTGTCCTGTACCTCTTTAAGGCCACTATTCGCCCATGTATGGAGTATTGTTGTCACATTTGGGCTGGTGCATCTGCTACTGGTCTCTTACTCCTGGACAGGGTTCAAAAGAGAGTCGCCACCTGATAACGCCAACCTTTTTAGATATTCACCTAAAAATATAAATTACTAAGGGAAATAACTCTTCATTGGATATAATTCTAGTTGTCTATCTTAGAACTAATATTTTATTTCTTTTCTAGCACAAAACTTACGATGTTTCCTGACATAACACTTGCTGGTAAATACGTTGAATAAAATTCTAATTTTAAGAAATTCTTGTTATGGTTAAAAAAAACTATAAACCAAATTTTATGGAAACAACCATGTAGTTTTTTTTTATTATTATTATTTAAGATATTTAATTTATCGAAGTTCTGTCAACAAAATACTTTGCGTTAAATCGGAATTCATTATTTGCACCAAAAGTATGGCGCTTCTATAATAACGAAAAATATAGAGTTTTAATTGAAACAAATGATACCTACGTAATTGTCAGACTCAAGCAGTAACATATCCAAAAATGACAAAAAACGATAAAGTAGAAAAATAATTATTAATGAAAACAGTTGTGAAACCTCTATTCCACTTACTAAAAAAAAGAGATAAGTTGTCAGGGGAGATAATTAACTTCTGATTATGTAACATGAATGTAATTCAAAATGCCGGGCAAATTTTATCCCTCATGTAAATTTTATTGAAAACTGATTTTCATTAATAATTATTTTTCTAACTTATATCGTTTTCCATAATTTTTGGATATGTTACTATCTGCGGCATGACAATTATGCAAGTACCATTTGTTTTACTTGAAATTCAATATTTTTTCGTTATTATAATATAGAAGCACTAAAAGTGTTAATCCCTAGAGACAGAAAAGAGTTGTCGCCCTTGATAAATAAGAAAATGACTGCTCTCAAGTCATTTACTGAATTGATGAAAAAACAAAAAATACTACTGGATTATTTTGTGTAAACTTTGGTTACTAGTTTTTAATCACCGTAGCAAGTATGTGCTTCCTAAAATTAGAATCTAATTTAGCGTATTTACCAGAGAGCATAATGTCAAGAATCATCAATATAATGCAGCTGATGCCAACACAGTTAGGAGATGGGTTCGTCGATTTCAGAGTGGAGAAAGAGATGTGTGACAAAGCACATCCTGGACTTTTACAACAGAGGCATCGTTCATCGCTGACAAACGCGGCGTGAGAATATGGAAAAATAAATTTGTTTTAACTCTCGTCTTCAAAACTCTTCAATGTTTTAATTTTTGGAACGACCTTGTATGCGTGAACACACCATAACACAAAAACGTAATAGGTTACATGAACGCAGTCTCTATTACGGATTCACAGCTTTACTTACTTCCGGTAAGAATTTAAACAATAACCGATATCTCGTTTGCTAAAAATACATCTGTAGATTAAAATCAATAAATATTAACCATTTGATATTTGACAGCAGTAATGGAAAATAAAGTTCTAAGTAAAAAAATCAAATAATAAACAAGAATCGTTTTTGGCATCGGAAAGCGGTATAATTTTTTTCTATACCGATTCCGATACCTTAAAAAGTTTTGATTTCCTCGATTCTTAATTCTGATTCCGATTAATCATCCCAACATTAATAATAATCGCAGGCTGCTGCGAAGAAGTGGGCTCTCTCTACCGTGCTAGAAAGTTACTTATGCCTGAAAGTGTCCTGTACCTCTTTAAGGCCACTATTCGCCCATGTATGAAGTATTGTTGTCACATTTGGGCTGGTGCATCTGCTACTGGTCTCTCACTCCTGGACAGGGTTCAAAAGAGAGTCGCAAACCTGATAGGTCCTGAATCTAGGCTTCAATCTCTGTCCCACCAGCGAAATGCTGCATCCCGCTGCCTGTATTTTAATGGTGGATGCTCTAACAGACTACAAGCCCTTGTACCCTTCGATATAAATACCCCCATCAAATCTGACACGCAACAAAGTCCCACCCCTACACAGCCTTCTACTCTAATAGTTTTTCCCCACAACTGCTAGACTCTGGAATTCCCTTTCGGGTTCCTACTTCTCCAACTGTACTGACATGCAGAAGTTCAAGTGTAATGTGAACAGACATCTTGTTTCTCAACTCCCTACATAGTATTCCTGCAACTTATGTCCCTGATAGTAGCCCCCTACATCAAATTCGTTCTGTGCCTTGTTTGGGGTGAAAATGGAATAAAAATAAATATGAATACACTATATATATATATATATATATAATTTTTATTTATCCATCTTTCTTTGGAAGATTCATCTGTTACAAAGCTAAGTTTTATTTATTTTATTGAAGTAGAGTGGGAGGGGACTCTGCCGAATCATTGCTTTGAAATGTTTAGGACATGTATGAATAAATTGTTTATTTAGATAAATAATGAAACGGTAGAAAAAATGAATTTCTTTATATGTAATCTAAATTCTATTGTTTTTTTTATATATGACATCTTTATCTATGGACAACCTTGGTTCATCTTTCTTTTAAAACACATAAGTACAGATTCAAACAAAAGGCTTAATTACAACATAGTTAATCCCTTGACTAGTGTGTGTATATATATATATATATAGCAAATAGTTAATAAAAAATGTTAAAAAACACTTAAAAAAGAGTTAAAAACATATTTAATCTAAAAAAGGAACACTTAATAAGAGGATAGTCCTCAATCCGTGGAGTTTCGAAGAAATAATTTCCTTCTCATCAGAGGGTAGGAATTAGCAAAATGCGGGATTGGATTTTGCATACAAAAGTATTTAATGAAACTGCAAGTAAGTCAAAGAACTTACTTGATAACAAAATTATTATAAGCTCTATCTCCTATTTGGTTTTATCGAGCTTTTACATCTGGTTGAGATTACTTTATAAATATTAATTCTTTAATATTTATAATATACTTTAGTTTTACCGTCTTGGATCATTTTGATAAATTTAATTGTAATTTTTATTTTATATATATATATATAATAATGTGATGATTCCAATATTTTTCCCAATTTTGATTCTTCATACATCTCCAAATATTCAATTATAGTGTTATTATTTTTCCCTATTACCATAAAAGCACATGTTTAAATGTGCAGATATATTCTTAAACGTAAAAATAAATAGTAGTTGACCTTACAGCTGCTGAGGTTAAAACACCAGCAAGAGAACAGGTTGATATAAACAAACGAGGCAGAAGAGAACCGAGTCAGTCAAAAAAGCGACAGTAGCTGAATCCGCCACCTCCTGCTTTTCCCTCTCCTGTCTACTGATTGAATCGTGCAACGTGAAGCAAGAAATTAAATAATATTTTATGTTTTTCTAACAAACGGATTTGTGTCGTTAGTTTGTTTTCTTGACAGACGAGAAACTATGACTGTTCAACCTCGCTACATTAAGCTATAAGATAAACAAAGTTAGCATTTTATAGATATGATGAATCTTCATAAATACAGAAAAATCATACTTAGATTTACACCCCAAAATAATCATATGTGCTAAAAAAATAATCATACACGTGCTAAAAAAGTAAAGATTGCGACTTGCAAAGATTTTTTTAGCATTTGTATCTTCATATATGATTAGTTTTGATAAAAATGTAGATGCTTTTTAATTCATCATTTCTATAAAATTCAAACTTTATAAAATTGTAAGTTTTGTTTTAATTTTATAGCGACTGTTATCTATTATATAAAGGGCAAATGTTTCTGTGTACGACTTGCTAAAACTTGAAAAATACACAACAAACACCCACAATGTTGGTATTTTTTTATCAGCGTAACTCCAGATGTATAATACCTAAAATTTAAAAAAAAATAATAATTATTTGGAGATCAAATAGCCATTTATATTATTTAATGTTCTCCAGATGTACACACATTTTTTACATTTATCACATAAAAGGAAAGTAACTAAAATATTTTTAACAGTTATTTCTCTTACATCGCCTCTAGTTGTGTGTGTGTGTGTCTGTTCAAAGAGGAGGAATGGACTGTCCGAAGAAGAAAAGGGGGGGGAGATATAAGTTATGTTCCACTTTACCCATGAGCAATGTGCGGGTAGCCCTGCTAGTATTGCAATTAAAGTCAATTTGCTTAATACAAGACTTTTAGCTTTCAGTTTGACTACATAATCTCTCTCTCTCTATCTATCTATATATATATAGAGAGAGAGATAAAGAAAGGATAAGGAGATAATAGATTAGCGCTTTATTTCATTATTATGTCAAGGAGTGATTGCAAGAAGTAAAAGTGAGGAATGAGAGGAGATCTCTTTAAGCCATGGCTTTTCAAAGCTCCTCTTAATCGGGTAGAGTTTGATCTATCCAGACAGGTTAGCCTTTTCTTTCCGAAAAAAATTTTTTTTTTCAATTAAAATTTTCTCTCTCTCTCTCTCGCTCTCTCTCTCTCTCTTTATATATATATATATATATATATATATATATATATATATATATATATATATATATGAGAGAGAGATAGACACAGAAAGAGAGAGAATGTGTGTGTGTGTGTGTGTTATAGTAGATCAGAACAACATTGGTAACATGTGATGCAGATACAAACAAAGGTTGAAGAGAGTCTGATATAGGCGATGATTTATATATCTCCTTTGTTTGGATTTGAAACCAACGGTACTAATGTTGTTCTGATCTTTTGCAACACATATAAATAAATATTATGCTCCTATTTTATAATCTTTCTTAATAATCTAGCTCTTTCCTGGAGTTCTTCCACACTAATCTTACAGAGACATATATATTAATTATTCAATTCCCAAAATCATTTGAATTCAGATATATATGTATATATATATTTGTTTTTAAAATATAATTTATATTTATATAAAATATAATTTATAATATATATATATAGTGAATTAATGAGAAAAGTTATCATTTACAATTCTTGACCATATCTGTTTTTGTAGCGCAAAATCAATCCCTTAATTATTATATCAATCAGTGAATCTATTTTGCCCTTAACTCATCAGAAGAAACAGCAACAATCAACACGTCCAAAGGAAATAAAGTGAGTTTTGACATGAAAATAAGAAGTTTATAGTATGTTTCCATTTCGCCATTTTGAATTTTAGAAATAAATTAGTTAAGGGCATAATAGATTCACTGATTAATATAATAACTAAGTAATTGATTTTGCGCTATGAAACGGATACTGTCAAGTATTGTAAATGTCAACTGAATCAAAGGAATAAATTATAAGATGGTCAACATTATGAATTTTTGAATATAGTTTTTTGTCATTTATTATTATATTGCTCTGTAATTACATTGAGCTTCTTAAATAAGGATTGGTAAATATTATAAGAAAATATATTTCCACAGAAATATATATATGTATATATATATACACATATATATACATATACATACATATATATATACATATACATACATATATATATATATACATATACATACATATATATATATATATATACATATACATACATATATATATATACATATACATACATACATATATATATATATATATATATATATATATATATATATATAGTCCTTAACACGGCCTAATGTCTACTGTAAATGTATATTGTAAAAACAATATATATATATATATATATATATATATATATATATATATATATATAAAATCCTTTACAAACAGAAAATGGAAAAACCTCTGAAGAAGAAATGTAGGTAAATCTTTTATCGCATAATTTTTCCTTAAAAAAGTGTTGTTTTTTTTCTTCACATCTGAAGAGAGGCCGTTCTTGTGAATATTTTCAAACGATATAAGGTTTGAAATTATCCGAATGGTCGTGAAACACTTGTAACGAACAATGGAAATACACTACTTGTTGCTATCAATCCAACCTTTGTTGTCTTGATTTTGTGAAAATAATATATATATATATATATATATATATATATATATATATATATGACTTTAAAGGCGGGCAAATAAAAGGTATACATATTCTAGAGCTCTTTTAATAAAAGGTATATATATTTTTATTAGAAATATTAAAGATATCCCCTCTTAACCTTACTTTTCCACCCGATTTTATTTTTATTTTATTTTACTTTGTAAACATGAAAATAAGTAACCTTTTTTTCTTTATATTTTAAATATTTTCCAGATATATCTGCCTTACTTAAAAAATGATAGTTTTATTTTTGGTGTCTTTAAACCCTCACCAACTTATTTTGCTGATGAGGAGACTTTGTTTGATAAAGTCACATGATAAAATTATTTTTCAAGACGTATTGTCTGTCTCAATAAAACTATCGTTTCCGAAATGATTGTACAATTTATTGATTTTGTTTGTTCTTCCTTTTGAAACCGATGTTTAATTATAAATTATGAGTCATTTTACTCAATGTATATAAACAAATATAAATATATGTTTTTAGGCTTTGGAATGTAAACTCCTGTTACATATGATCTGAAAGAGTTAAAGTGTTTTCATTGAGCTTAATTAATCGTGACAATTGGAAAAATGTTTTAATATATTATTAGTATATATTTATAATTATATATATATATAAAACTACAAAGATAAACATATCTTTAAATTAGAACTCATCAAAGAAGCTTGATATACCAGATAGAGCAATATAAAAACAAATAATGATGCAAATAATAATTAAATTTATTAATTTATCAAAAATTCAAACAAGAAATGAATAAAAAACATAAAGAAATTGAATTTTTATTTCTTGTTGGAATATGTGACATTGTAATTTGCTCAATTTTTATTTTCATAATATTTTTCTTTTTTGCGTGTGTATATATATATATATATATATATATATATATAATATAATTCTTGTTTGAATTTCATTAATAAATAATTCGATATTTTTGGACTTTTTAAGAAACCTTGATAATATATTATTGAATATGTGTGTGTGTGTATATATATATATATATATAGTAATTTATGAAATATATATGGCGATTATGCTACACTGAATATTCCGCGTTATATATATATATATATATATTAATCATCTATTTTTATTTCTTATATATATTAGCTTACTTTTCTCATTTTTCTACACAAAAAGAAAAAAAGACTAAAATCTATGTATCTAACAATATGTTATCCATGTTTCTTTCTAAAAAAAGTTTTAAAAAATAATAGACTGATTTAATGGAGAGATGAGTTTATCTGTATAAGTTATTTAGTTTTGTTATTGACTTCTCCCAGTAATACCTTGTTACTCCTTGTGTGTGTGTGTGTGTGTGTGTGTGTGTGTGTGTGTGTGTGTGTGTGTGTGTGTGTGCATATGAGAGAGAGATGGGGGAGAGTAAATGTTAATAAAACTAATATAAATTTCATGTTTTTCAATTTAATCAGTACAATAAAAGTTTATAAAAATCCTTTAAAAAATTAAGAAATCTTTTAAACGCAGATTTAAAGAAATTTGCTCTAACCTATTCTTTGCTTAACTGTTTGAATTTATTAAACTTGTAAACTCCTCACTAACGTGATGTACTTGCAATAACCCTTATCCCTGAGTGGCTTCCGGGCCTTGATAAGTGGTGATCACTGTGTAAAAAAAAAAAAAAAAAAAAAATATGTACCATTACATCAGTTTTATGGGCAGCTTTTCTCTGTAATATCATACATATAATGGTTGTATAGATTGCTTTCCTATAGGTAAATCTAATGAAACCGTGTGATTATTAAAGAGTTCTTAATGGCGGGCAGAGCTCGTATATAGTCTGCTTACATATATGCATACATGTTTCAGTCAAATCCTAATTCCAGAAGACAACCTCATCAGATAAAAAAAAATATCGCTTTTTTTTTTGTCTAATAAGTTGGTCTTCTTGAATTAGGATTCCACTGAAACGTGTATGCATATATGTAGCCAATAATGTTTGTATAATAAACAGACTATATAAATATTTTGTTCTATAATAATGATCCCAATATTGAGCATATTTCTATCACATTAGGAACTGGTATAATAATTATTTCATATTACTTGAAATATATATATATATGTATATATAATATATATATATATATATATATATATATATATATAACTACTTAATTTACTCACATAAAATTAATATACGAAAGTCTAGATTCATGCGTAAACTTTAAGTATTTACTTCAAAAGTGCTCAATACGTAGGTAGAGCTAGTTAGTAATTTATAAAATATATATGGCGATTAAGCTACACTGAATATTCCGCGTTTCATCCACTCTAGGTCTCTTCAGACTTTTATAAATTACTATATATATATATATAAATTACTATATATATATATATATATATATATATATATATGTATATATACTCTTCATTTTCTGCTTTACTCTTCACTAGAAACAGACACTCGTTATGTTCATCCGAAATAAGTTTGTTGACTGACTATATAAGTAAACAATTGTTTACTTATAGTAAACAAACGAACTTCTTTTGAATGAACATAATGAGTGTCTGTTCTCAGTGAAGAATAAAGCGGCAAGATACTAAAAGTACATATATCTCTAGTATTGCACTATTGAGCTATTTAAAGGAAACGTTTTGTTAATGTTTACACTTATATTCAAATCGAAAATTAGTAATAGGAGCAAAATTCGCAAGTAAAGAAAAGATTAATAAAAAAAACTTTTTAAGTTCGAAAGTGCAGGAATATAGATATAGAAATATATATTTATAGAACAAAAGCCTTATTCAGATTTAAAACGTTCAATATCAGTGGTAGAGCCTAATATAAGTAGAAAATGTCAAGATATTGTAGAATTGAATTTGCAATAGTTTACCCTTCACTTCTCCTTCTCGTATTCCTTGTTTTAAATAAAATAAAAAATTGTAAATTCAATTCCACAATATCTTAACGTTTTTTTTAACATATATATATATATGCCATATACATATATATGCCAGCAAATTTGAAGGTATATGCAAAGTTGGGTTTGTATTACTGTACACATAGATTCGAAAAAGTTGTCAAAAAACAAATATATAACAAATAAATGTTATCAAAGGCAAGATAAGTTACTTTTCTACCAAACTGGATATATTTTTTGTGTTTTTATTCAATGTAACATATTTATTCAGCTCGAAAAATATACAATGTTTACCGATGTATTGGAAAATTCAAGATGGCGTCTCACACCCTCTTTAACACCGTAAGTTTGGGAAAAGGTGTTATAAATAAAAAAACTATACAAAATACTATTAAAAACCCGCCGAATATATGTCAACCTATGTCACGGTAACATATATTGAGCGAGTTTTTAACAGTATTTTATCCGGTTTTTTACTTATAACACCTTTTTCCAAACTTACCGTGTTAAAGAGAGAATCAGACGCCATCTTGAATGTTCCAATACATCGGTAAACACTGTATGGTTTTCGAGCTGAATAAACATGTTACATTGAATAAAAACACGAAAAATATATCCAGTTTGGTAGAAAAGTAACTTATCTTGCCTTTGATAATATTTATTTGTTATATATTTGTTTTTTGACAACTTTTTCGAATCTATGTGTACAGTAATACAAACCCCCCCCCCCCCCCGCAAAGTTTTTTTTTACTAGCGTGGGGTGGGGGGTGGGTTGGACAGAACAGTTTTAATATGCCGCCATTTTCATTTTCTGCTCATTTCTCTTTTCATTGTAGCATGTTCCCTTTTCAACTTCCCTTTCTTTTTTTTTCATCTTTTTTCTCAAGTTTCTCGTTGTCTCGAGAAAACCATAATTGCTGCCATCATCAATAGATTTGAGAGATCCTTTTTTTTATTTTGTTTTTGTTTTTTGTTTTTTTTTGTATTTATTTTACTGGTTCTTCTCTATTGCATCCATGTGTGTAGGGGAATATATTCATGTGAGTGTATGTGTGTGCGTAAATGCGTGCATCTGGAAGTGTGTGTGTGTGTGTGTATCTCACTCACTTTCTCTCACTATCGCTTTCTTTCTCTTTCTTTCTTCTCGGGAGTCTTTTTTTTTTTTTTTTTCCTTCATATTTTTTTCTTCTCAGGGGTCAAGGTTTGGTACCGAAAGACGTGACTGTTTGGGTTCGATCTCCAAAGACGCTCGGTATGCCTCTTCGTCTGGAATCAGTCGGTTTGGATCGAGTAAGTAATTAGTTACCTGGAGGTTAAAATATTGGCAATGGTCAAGCAGCAAACAAAAAATGGTAAACATGATTTCAATAGTTAAACAAAGAAGCAAAATATTTTCAATTTTTTTTTTTTTTTTTTTTTTTGATATTTAAAACATTTACACATACCTATGCATATTGATTTATATGTATATATAATAAAAAACATAAATAATTAATATTTCAAGATTATGGGAAACAGAAGGAAAATCTAAAACATTATTTACTTTATTGACGTTTTGTCCCTATTAAAGGAACTTAATCTGTAGCATTATTAAAAACTCAAAATATCTAAAAAAAAAAAAAAAAAAAAAAAAATTTGAGATTTAAAACATCTACACATATTTATATATGTTGATTTATATATATATAATAAAAACATGAATAATATTTGAACATTATGGGAAATAGAAGGAAAATCTAAAACATTTACTTTATTCACGTTTTGTCCCTATTAAAGGAACTTAATCTGTAGTTAAAGAATCAAAATATCTAAAAAAAAAAAAAAAAAAATTGGGGGGAGGGGATATTTAAAACATCTACACATATTTATAAATATTGATTTATATATATATATATATATATATATAATAAAAACATAAATAATATTTCAACATTATGGGAAATAGAAGGAAAATCTAAAACAGTAACTTTATTGATATATCGTCCCTATTAAAGGAACTTAATCTGTGACATTGATCTCCTAGGTAGGAGACACTAAAACAGAATATTTCATTATCGTTAAAAAAATAAACAACAAAAAATTGACTTATATGGATATATACAGGGTGAATCATGGGAAAACGGATGTTTTTAGAATGCTCCTTGCTCTCCTAATGGCATAGTTTATTAAATGTTTTAATGTACATTATAAAATTATTGTTGAAATATTCGCAGAGTTTTATTTTGCTTAAAAACGCCCGTTTCCCGTGACTCACCCTGTATATCTCTACTATTAATAAAAATTTTAATGTTTATTTATTTATTTATGTGTGTGTGTGTATACCAATAAAACTTCCGAACGGATGCACCGAATTGAAAAATTCTTTTTTTTCCCTGAAAGAGATGAGTCCCTAGATTGTCCTTATGTATATATGGTTTGTAACGAACAACGCCGAGTCAGACAAAAAGCCCGAAATGGACAGGACTTGTGGCGCAATGGATAACGCGTCTGATTACGGATCAGAAGATTCCAGGTACGAATCCTGGCAAGTTCGTAATAATTTTAACCATCATTTTATCCAAGGTTTACTCATTATCCTGACCCTTAGTTAGGGTATTTTTGTTTTTTCAGTGATTTTGTTTTGTGCATATGGGAATTTCCCATATTCCGAGTTCACATGGTAAGCGTTGATGGTAAGACGATGTTGAGTGTACTCGATTTTGTGTTTGGCTCGGCGTTGTGTGTGCCAACGCGGCGCAGCCGCTAATATATGATAAAAATAGAATTAACATTTCAACATTAAGGGAAATAAGAAACGCCTAAAATGTCTCTTGTACAAAAGTGCCTTCACACTCCAATGTGCTAAACAAGACTCTGCCATGTTAAACCCAAGGTACTCCCTTGGTTGAAGTGAGTGTTCCTAATGATGGAGGTTTGAACAGAACTGAAAGGGAGAAACAGACCAAATATTAAGGTCTCATGTATGATATGAAAAGAAACTGGAATCTTAGAGAGATATCGATCATACCAGTTATTATAGGTGCCACAGGGCGTATGAAGAAGTCCTACCTAACTAATATTCTTTGTGAACCTAGTGCAAAAAAGATCCATACAATTGCACTTAAGTGAACAATGAGGATACTAAAAAGAGCTCTCGGTTGGTTTCAATAAAAACAGGGCAATGTTGTCAGCTGTTTTGGTTGCCCCATACCCAGCGTTACAATCTTCAAACAAAGAAAATTAAAAAAAAAAAATCTGTGTTAAACAAAACTCTGCCGTGATGAACACGTGGTGCTCCGTTCCTGTCCGGGCATGTTTAGCTCTCAAGGCACCTGTGTAGTCCGTCTCTGTCTTCTCTAGCCTCAAGGTTTTTCCTTTTTTTGTTGTAATATTTTTCTTTCTTTCTTCTTCGTCATGACGTCACCTCGCACATGGCTCGATATTTGTATACATTGGCTGTTGCTGCCATATGCACATCTGGATGATTGATTTTCGAAAAAAAAAAAACAATTAAAAAGCACACGTGCATTTGAAAATATCTGCTGCGTGTGATGTGGAGAAGGGTTTCTGTTCCATTTACCTCTGAAGACCATGTCCCATCTGAAAGAGTTTTCCAAATGCACTTGTAGTTTTTATCTAATATTCTTCGAAAGTCAATCATCCTGAGGAAGTCCCCTGGATTAACTTACTAATGTTTTAGATTTTTCTCTCTGTCGTATGTCTATATGGACTTTGATGAGATCGTTTGCGAGCACCGATCCCATGAACCTGAGGTTAGAATTGCTGACTATCAACTACATGGTTGTAGGTTCAATCCGAGACTAGGAAATGGATCTAGTCTAGCCACACTGATGAGCTGTGATACAGCGAAACAGTGCTTATGTGGATGACTAAATATTTTAAGCCTCCCTCCTTTAGGTAAGCTACGTTCGTATAATGATTTGACCCGCTACTTAATTAGCATTTATGCGATGCTCTCTGCGTGTTTGTTTATAAATAGACTAACAGGTCGAGCACTGTAAAAGCAGTAGGCGGCTAACTATATAAATGGACATTTGATGAGATTACTTGCAAGCACCGATCCCATGAACCTGAGGTTAGAACTGCCGTCTATCAACTAAATGGTTGTAGGTTCAATCACGGGCTAAGGATGCGTGCTAGTCTAGCCACATTAATGAGCTGTGAAATGTGGATGGCTATATATATATATATACATATATATATGTATATTTGTATATATCTATAAAAGTGAAAGTGTCTGTCTATCTGTGTGTGTGTCTGTGTACATTTCCCAATAACTCGGTCAATTTTCAATCTACAGACTCGAAATTTGATATACAGGGTACTGAGATTTGGGAAAGTCTTTGTAATCCGTTTTCAGTCAAAAATTTGGCTGTTAAGAGGTCAAAATTCAACGATTTAACCTTTGAGAACTCTACCAAACTCTTCCGACAATTTTGGGTCTAAACACTTGAAATTTTAGATATAAGTTCCTTGGATCAAACTTAATAACTTGATTTGAGCCCAAAACAATAAATGTTAAGGAGTAATAATAGGGGTCAAAGTTTAAAAAAATTGACCTCTGCGGTCTCTACCAAATTACCAAAGACAATTTTTGGTGTAAACATTTGAAATTTTACGTAAAGGGTATTCAGAGATAGGGCAAACTTTTTAATCGGTTTGGGTCGAAAATTTGAGCTACCAATATATAAATGTATGTATGTATGTTTGCATGCCTGCCTAAAACTTTTGACAGAGGCAACAAATTTTCACAAGATCAATATCGTTTTGAAGCTCAACCGTTCAGATGACAAATACCGAAAAATTGGCTAAAAACATTAATTTCTTCACCCTCAACTGGGCACATATCTACAGGGTGGGGTCGCTTTTTTCACTGATATTTTCGAAAGTCATCCCCTTTTTTTCGATTGTCTAGCCTTAATTTAAACCTACATCACTCCCGGTTTGGCGGTATATAGCAAAGACGTCACGTTTTTTCCCCATTCTTTTCCTCCTTCGCGGTAACGGGTTCGAGCCTGCCTTTCTTCTACCACTTTTTTTTTTTTTGCTCAAAACACCCCTCAAAACACCCGGGCAACGCTGGGCACCCATGCTAGTATATATATATATATATATATATATATATATATATATATATATATATATATAACAAATGTTGTTAAAAACAACAGAGAACTTCCGTTTAATTAGACCTTTTTTATTTTTTCAATTTTTCTGATCTTTAAAGAATTAACATAGATTTCAACTCTACCTCTACTTTATTCCTTCTTTGTTAAATTCCACAGCCAAATAACGTTGCAGCCCACAAGAATCATGACATTCAACGAACCGGAAGTCCAAGACTCGAGTTTCGCCCTCATTTGGGCTCATCAGTTAAACACATCCGAACTCAGGATTCAACACCCAAGCCTCTTGCATGCAAGGCAAGCACTCTGCCAACTGAGCAAACGCCCTGCACACGAAAAATTCTATTAACCAACAGAGATCAAGCAAACTGCACCGAAATCTGACTGTGAAATGGCCTACTTCGTCTCGACAAGGGACGCGGTCATCCAACCAGCTAATAACCCAAAGCCGATGTCTCACAAGTAGGAGTTTCAACTCGAAAGGACGATTCCATCCAGCAATGCTAACCTAGCGAGTAAATTATGATAGGACTTTTCAGAATATGAGAGGTTATATATAATAAATTCCACAGCCAAATAACGGTTCGTTGACTGTCATGGCTCTTGTGGGCTGCGACGTTATTTAGCTGTGGAATTTATTATATATAATCTCTCACATTCTGAAAAATCATATATATATATATATATATATGTGTGTGTGTGTACTTAGGCAGAAAGTGAAATTTCATTAACAATGTTTTTATTTATTTTTATAAAGGATCCATTCTTAACAGACCGTTTCGTCATCATTTAGTCAACTAAAATACATTGTTATATATATTGGATTGTCTAACATTCTATTTCCTATTTATACATGCTCTGGAGTTAGAAATAATAAATATCCTTTAGGGTCAATGTTATATAGAAAAAAAGTAATTTTATTCTTACATAAAAATAATTATAATTTTTTAAATAAATAAAACGCACTTTATTTTTAATTGTAGCAATTAAATTTTTTTTAAACAATACATATTGCCTATTTTCTCAGCGCAAAATTAATTTTTCAAAAGTTTATTATAAAATAGGTTGTCATCAAGTCAAAATTTAGCTTGGTAATATCCTATGACAAGAGAATATTCTTACCATTGTTTTGACTCTCGAGTATATATCCGACACAGTTAGACCCAGTTAATCAACTGAGAATCACATCACTCTATATAAAAGCATATAAGATATCAACGGATACACACTTTAGAGTCAAAAAATGAAAAGAATATGCTGTTGTCCCAGCCCTAGTGATATCATATTAATGAATATGTTATGAATAATTATTTTCATTTATGAAAAAAATGACCTGAGTTATTAAATTGTTTGGTTTGAAAATACAGTTATTCACAGCATCAACACCACAACCAACTAAGACTGCAACGAGAAAAGTGATATATCAGCAACACCAGAAAACCAACGAATGGACAGTAAATGTGAAAAAAGTTATTGCTACACGGACTTAGCGTTATGCATGTTTTGTGTGTAATTCACCCCCATTTCCCTGATTCACCGGCTACGCCAACGTATAGAAATACATTCATAATGTGAATTATCACTATGTTTGTGAGGAGTTGCAGAAAAAAAATGGCAGTATTCAAAGATACTTTCTTTTATATATATATATATATATATATATGAATTTTCATATGTATATATATATATATATATATATATATATATGAATTTTCATATGTATATATATATATATATATATATATATATATATGAATTTTCATATGTATATATATATATATATATATATATGAATTTTCATATGTATGTATATATATATATATATGAATTTTCATATGTATGTATATATATATATATATATATATATGAATTTTCATATGTATATATATATATATGAATTTTCATATATATATATATATATTAAAGGAGATTAGAACAATAGTCTAAAGAGCAGAGTGTATTTTAATGTAATAGTGAAATATATAGGTAAATATCCTAGAGCTAATTTAATATTTAGTAATGTGATTGATAATTTAAAAATCAAATTATAATTAAATTAAAAATCTGTTTTATAAGAAGGAACAACAACAAAATCAATTATTTGTACGATCGTTTCGGAAAACAGTGTTTTTATTGTGGTAGACATCAAGTTACGGACAATAATTATTACATATAGTTTTTTAATAAACAAGGTTTCCTCGTCAGCAAATATTGTGAAGGGTTTTTTATTAAATGTAAAAGACACCATAAATAAACCTAGCATTAAAAGTAAGGCAGATGTATCTGGAAAAAATTAAAATAAAGGTATGGATTTAAACTTGATAAGAAAATTAATATGGATTAGAAATAGAAATAAATAGAGTAAAATATAAATTTGGTTTAAGTACCATATTATACATACATACATATACAAATATATACATGTATATATATGAAAAATAGACACATACATATATATACATAGATATACAGATATATACATAAAAATATAGGTACAAATATTTACCTTTTAATTTTTCGCGTTTTGAAATCAGGAACTATGGTTAAAGTACTCATATAGATGTTTGCTATAGCTTTTCAGCTTATGAAATGATAAATTTTAAGAAGAACGCCCGTGGAATAATTTATTTCCGTTAGCATACTTTTGATTTAAAGACGCCACGGTTTATAATTCGAAAGAAATTATATGTTAATGTTATTTGTATAATTGAATAATGCAAGG
>NC_136509.1:20758784-20798784 GCF_053919585.1 Euprymna scolopes | reverse complement strand
TAGATATACTAGCATTTCAGCCCGGCGTTGCCCAGGTGTTTGGATGTGTGTTGAGCAAAAACAAAAAAAAAAAAAAAAAAAAACGTGGTAGTAGGAAAGCAGGCTCGAACCCGTACCGTGAAGGAGGAAAAGAACGGGGACAAAAACGTGACGTCTTTGCTGTTATGACCACCGCCAAGACGGAAGCGACGTACGTTTTAATTAAGGCAATCGAAAGGAGAGGATAACTTTAAAAAATATCGGGGAAAAAAACGCCCTGTAGAGTTTAAGGTGAAGAAATTAATGTTTTAAGCAAATTTTTCTATATTTGTTGTCTGAAAGATCGAACTTCAAAACGATAGTGATCTTGTATCAATCCGTCGCCTCTGTCGAAAGTTTCAGGCAGACATGCAAACATACATTTATATATAATGGTAACCAAAATTTTTCGACCCAAACCGATTAAAAAGCTTTCCCTATCTCTGAATACCCTTTATATAAAATTTCAAATGTTTAGACCAGAAATTGTCTGAGTAATTTGGTAGAGACCGCAGAAGTCAAATTTTTTTAAAACTTTGACCCCTATTATGACCCCTTAATATTTTTTGTTTTGGGCCCAAATCAAGTAATTAAGTTACATTCAAGTGCAAGGAACCTATATCTAAAATTTCAAGTGTTTAGACCCAAAATTGTCAGAAGAGTTTGGTAGAGTTCTCAAAGGTCAAATCATTGAACTTTGACCCCTTAACAGCCAAATTTCTGTCCGAAAACGGATTACAAAGATTTCCCCAAATCTCAGTACCGTGTATATAAAATTTTGAGTCTGTAGACTTTAAATTGACAGAGTTATTGCGTAGGGAAATGTACACAGACACACAGACATGTTCACTTATATATATATAAATATACATATATATATATATATATATATATATCTGAAAATTCTTTTTGGGGTACAAAATTTTATTATGGCTAAATACAGACCAATTAACATGATGATTAAAAAAAAATTAAAAATTAAAATAAAGGCTAGCTAACCAGGTTTCGTCCTGGCTCAACAGAGCTAAATCAAGGGAAATTATGATTTAAAAAAAAATGTCATGAATATGGCCGCAAAAAAAATAAAAAACGAAAAATAAAAGGTGTGGGGGAACATATATATTTGATCTTAGAATTGTAATAGAAACTTTACTCACCCTGGCGTGATGTTCAATTCTGTAAGGTGTTTGTTGGAAAACTTGGATTTCTCGAATTACATGGGCAATCTGGAAATAAGTAGAACAAATAAAATCCAATGTGTATTTTTTTGTATATAAATATTTTTCACGTATGTACAGTGTGTGTAAAAAATCTTTATGTAAAAAAATTGACTTGTATGCTTTTTGGGCTTTCCATTTCGACCTAAGTGACTGGTAATGCCATACTTTTCATGTTTTCTTATAATTTTTCGAACAGTCAAAAATGGAAGTTGTACAAATCTCGAAATACGTCTTAGTGATTTTACATACCTACAATTTCTTTTCTTTTGTCTTTTTTTTTTACATAGGAGTCACCACTTATCAAGGCCCAGAGGCCACTCGAGGATAAGGGTTAAAGAGTGTACAGTATCAGAATCATAGTAAGTAGTGGAGATTTGGTAAATTTGTTAACTTAAGTCGAACAGCTCATCAAGAACTTGTTTACATTGGACTTGAAGACGGCCATATTGTAGTCAACTGGAAAGCAGGTAAACAGAATACAGTTCCACAGGTGTGCAGTTTTAAGAAAGAAACTTTGTTCATGGAATCTACGTTCAGGTTTAGGCACAGATAAAGAGTAGGGGAAATTATTGATAGTGTCTTTAGCTAAACGAGTGTTTCTTATGAAAGTTTGGCGAGGGGGACCATAGATTTGAGCTCAGACGAGCACTTGCCATAAAAATAACAATAAAGCAGAGACAGGTTCGCAACATGTCTTCTGTGAGAAAGAGGTTGTAGGGAAGAGAAAAGGGCATCCCCTACTAGGCAACAAAGTCTTTTTTGAATTCTATCAAGGCAGGATAAGGAGTTTTTAGCACCTCCTGCCCAGATGTGGCAACAGTACTCCATTCTTGGACGTACCTGGCTCTTATATAGGTAGAATTGCATCAGCTGTGAGATATCCACTGAATCGATGGAAGGATCCCACGATTTTTCTAGTTAACTTGACCAGAATAATGTTTTCTCATGATGTATAGTTAATTTTTTGAAAATACTTTGTATTTATTGAATTTTGGATATATTTTAAAATTTTATAGGCATTGTTGCTTATTTTATAATTTGCTTATTATTTTTTAAAAGCTTTTATTTGTAGGAAACATTAAAATATCATAGAAAAAATGTTAAAATTTCATTTATTTGCTATATGTTACTAAAAATTATTTTTTCGTATTCATTGAAATAGAGGATGAAAAGTGTTTACTGTTCATCGTAAATTGTCAAAAACAGTCAAACTATATGATGTAACGATGTTGCATATCCGGGTAACACCAATTCACCCTGCTCACAGGCTTAGGGTTAGGTGGGGTGTTTGATACGAGGTTTAAGAAATTCATTCCTTTCTCCAAAACACTGGGATATGTTTGTTTGTTTTTTGCCGATATGGTGGACAGAGAGGGAGTTTCTCAACAAAGTGAAGTTGACATTGGCGACGAGAAGTCTGCCCTGATGTCTAAGAAGATATTGTTATTGGGTCATGTGTTTTATTTTAAGTGTCAGACCACGATGTAAGTGATGGGAATTAAACTGAAAGATGGCAGGGCATAGTTGATAATAATTTCTTTGGGACAAATGCATTTGAGAAAGAGAAGAAAAGAAAAAAGAGGATTAAAGAAAAATGTGGTTTAGATAGAGAAAGAAAAGAGACTCAGAAGAAAAGAAAAATGAAGGAGGAGGAAATGCTAATCTCAAAGAGATGGTGATCGAAATTAAGGTTCAATAAAAAAAAAAAAACCCATTGTGTTTTGGAAATGAAGAGAGGATTTGCTGGTGGACATCGAAGAGTATGCATCGCTTTAGACTCCTGCCCAGGTGCCAGAAACTTTCACAAAAGAGTTAATCTGTAAAGCTCTTGCCTCTCTAAGAAACTGTCTGAAAGAACCTAATTTGAAAACGTCCTGCATCTTGAGCCTGTTAAGTACCTGAATAATTAACTTTCAGGGTACACTTTGTGCAAAGGAAATATCTTATGAATAATTATTCTCGTTTATATAAAAAAAAAATGACCTCTGAGTTATTATTGAATTGGTTGATTTGAAAACCAGTTTTTTACAGCACTGACACCACAACCAACCTCGACTGAGAAAAGTGATATACCAGCAAACACCAGAAAACCAACAAATGGTTAGTCAGAGTGCAAAAGGTATTGCTATACGGACTTGTGCATTTTGTGTGCTCTTAGCATCAGCACAGTAGTTCCAGTGACTAGTGAGAGTCTGTTCACCCTGGAAGGGTCCACCACTAGACAAAGGTAAAAGTGTAGGCACCGAGATATAGGATTAGTGCACAGTTTTCTTGTGATCCCGCCCTGGGTGGGTTACACTAAACAAAACCTGAAATTCTTATGGGGTAAGGTGACATAACTATTTATGATATACTGGACTATAAATATAGTTACATCTAGCACTTTATTGAGTAGTGATTCGTGGCAGTTATGGTCCCAGAATCATGACGAGTACTTCTAGTAATTTACTTTTGTTAATACTTTTTTTTGTTAATTATACCATTGTGTTTGTCTTGTTTATTACAGTCCTGCAATCTACAACTTTCTGTGAAACCAAAATGTGAACCATTCTTAAAGTGTAGTGTTCAAACACAAAAGTGTTTGCTAAGACAAAACTAAACATGAAAAATAAACTAAATATTCATATTCACCATTCTCATTTTTGAAAAATTCACAAGTTTTTCTTCTGTGAAATTCGGTGTACCTTCCTCTATAAAAGATAAGTCTGTTAAATACATGCCCAAATATGGAATGCAAGGAGGGTCACATCTGAAAGTAAATGAAGAAATAAAGAATAAAAATAATTTAAAACATTTTTTAATGTACAAAACAAAATCAAGGCGTGTTTTAGTATTTTGTGTGTTCTTACAGAATATCAGGAAAAAAAAAACGGTGTTAGCGAAACAAACGTTGATTAACTGGACTTTCCAAACATAAAGCCTCCCATTTTTTTTTTTTAACTCAAAAAGTTGAAGAGCTACAAAGACGAGAGTGGTACCATTAAAACGAGCGACATTTTTTTTTTTTTTTTTACACAGTGATCACCACTTATCAAGGCCCGGAAGCCACTCAGGGATAAGGGTTATTGCAAGTACATTAAGTTAGTGAGGAGATTTGCTGAAGTGTTTACTTTAGGGGGCGGTTCATTAGGAATTTGTTAACATTGGACTTGAAGACATCCAAATTGTAGTCCGGAGGGAAGCAGGCAGACGGAACAGAGTTCCACAGGCGTGCAGTTCTAAGAAAGAAGCTTTGTTCATGGAATTGTGCTCCACAATTTATTTTTCTACATAGTCACCACGATTCTCAATGCACTTTTGCCTGGAATTCAATGACACATCTCCATTTCTGACACATGTCAAAAACAGGGTTGCTTTCTTAGTCTCACACCCTCAATATCTACAACAGAAAGATGCAAATTTCAAGTCATGAAGGCATAAGTTCAGTCATAATAACAAAGAAATTTGGTATCTCCTCAGATCCATCCAGGCTGAATAAAAAAATAGGAGGCATTACTTTTGGAGCGTAATACATAGAGCTCCAAAAGGATATTCTAATAGATTTTCCATTCTTATAATATAATTCTACTTAACATCATGTCTAGAATCCTTATTCCGATTCAGATAAAAATCCCTTGTTTTGATTCTAGAAAAATGTTTAAAATTTAAGGTTTATGGGAGTGTTAAAAAGAAATTGCTTAATTAGGCTCAGATGACCATGGATCAAACATAATGCCAATATTTTGACTTTTAAAATGGGAGATTTTGCCGGTATCATGCCCTTTTAATATTTTTAAAGGATTTTAGTCCCTTAAAAAAAATTAAAGGGTGGAACGATAAAATTGTCGCCCTAGAAAAGGCATGATTCCATTTCGTTTGATGAAAACCAGTTTTCTTTTTTTATTGCAGACCATCTACTAGTTGGCCAATTGTGTATAAATCTAAAGAGCAATAGGAGCCTTCCATCATGTCTGAAAGTGATACAATGTTCAACAAGTGAACTCCGCTGTACAGCTCATGCTCTCTATCGATCCAAGTTATGACAACAGGACCATTGCCAGCACCCTCAAAATCTGGACGGTTCAATGCTTGAGGGTACAACTCAATGAAGTTTCCGGCCACAGTTACAGTCTTTGGTATGGTTTCAAGTGAGGGCCACATCATGCCACCTCACATCTTCGAATTCAATTTGAAAGTCAACACCAAAGTGTACTTGAATGTGCTGAAGAGTGTGGTCATCCCCTGATCCAATCAGGTGTCCACTGGCAGACCTTGGGTGTGGCAGCAGGACTCTTTACACATTGATATAAAGATGCATATATATATAATTAGATAAGAATAAAGATGCATATATATATATATATATATATATATATATATATAATTAGATAAGAAAGAACCTATTGCAAATTGCACGTTTTTTCATTACCTGTGTAGTGCGTCTCGCATATTTTTGAATCTGCCTTCGGAGGAGACCAATGTATGAAGTTTGTCAATCATTTGTCGAGTCTGCAACATGGAAAATATATAAACACTGATTATTTATTAGAAAATACAACTGGAAATGATATACATTCTCAGAACATATCGTTTATTGTTTATTTCAAAATGGGAATTTTCTTGATTATCTCCCCTTTTTATGAATGTGTTTCTGGAATTTTTGGTTTCGTTTCAAGTTGAAAAAAAAATTACCAGCTAAAACCTTACTCTGCATTATAGGGCGGAACATTTTCCATTGCGGGAACACAGTGATGTGCATTCAACCTTCATCACGAAACTGTCCAAACATTTTGGACAAGACTGTCTTACAAATACGACAGAATTACCAAACAGAATTCCCCCAAATATTACAGCATTAAGAAGGATTTTTTTTAATTCAATTTATAACATTATATAATCAATTCTCAATGCGGCAATATTTTAAGTTATAAATTTATTATATTTTTTTTTACTATAATATCTTGTCCTTTTCTTTTCCAGTTTTAACAACTAGTCCTTTACTTTTCCATGTTTAAGCTTAACCATATTTTTCATGCTCACATTTTTCTATTTCAATATATATATATATATATATATATATAACTGATGTAAAACCTGACGTCTACTATCTGCTCTCTCCTGTGACAGCCATTGACAACCAACTGAGATTAGCAGTTATACTATAAAGTGTGGTTGTTTCTGTACAAAGCCACTATAAACAAATCATGTGTGGATTTCTGAACAACAAATACGTCAAAACCAACAAATGGCTTCTTGCCTTGTCTGGAGCGATTTCCTTAAAATATAAAAAAAAGTGCTTACCTGTTTGGATAATCGCTCCCACATCTTCTTCATTCGAAAAACGGAACTATTCACAAATGCTGCACAAATTTGCAGCACACCATTGTAATTGTGCATACACCTGCATATGTCTGCAATTGCTGCCCATTTCTCTATGCAGGCTACTCGGTCTTGTACATTTGTCCGGCCGACAATCTCGGACACAACCAATTGACTCACCTGATCAATAAAAAAAAAATAAAAAAATAAATAAAAGGGCAACAAATAATAAATTAATCAATCCTTATAACCTACTGCTAAAACTGTCTTATCTAAAACTGTTCTTTTTCTTTTTTATACACCAAATAAGGTATATTTCCACTAGGATGTAAGTGGCAAGTATTTTTGAGATGTTCTAATGCGTTGGGTCAGAGGATTTGTAGAAATTTTGTTTTTATTTTTATTTATTTACCTCCCCTTTCTTTCCCCCCCTTTAATTGGTATATTTTGTTCTCTCTTTCTCCCCTTCTTTTCTTCCCCTCTCTCGGTGAATCTGGTGCTACTACTTCTTTCTGGCTGTGTCTCGCGATATTCGATAAAAGGAAGGAGAAAAAAAAAACACAAGAGACTAGCAGAAGAAAAGGAAAACGCCAGAGCAGTGTTAGGCTTTTGAAAATGCCAAAGCGGTGTTGCGACCTTGGAATTACGACAGAGTAGTTTTGCGGCCTCTGCTTTACACCAGAACGGTGTTGCGACCTTCGAACTAAAGCACCAGAGTGGTTTTGCAAACTTTGATATGCCAAAAGAAAAAAAGCAAGTAAAAAGTATATTCGTTATAAGTGTTCTTTATGAACCACCAGAGGGACTGATTTGGCAGCCCAGCCGAACTATACATTTTCTTCCTTTCCTATTTTTCTTTCTGATAAAATTTATACCGGTTTACCTTGGCCTTTTTTTTTTTTTTTTTTATGTGATTAAATTTCTTTAGAACACTTAGTCTTGTGCAACGGGATAAAATTCATTGAACGTGACGATAAAGTTCCCGTTAGATTTGCTGGAGGCACCAGATTTATGTAGCATAAAGATTATTTTTATGACAAATTGGATGTTACCTCTAATAACATGACAAACTGTTTCTCTCGATATCCTGGATAAGTTGTATAACATAGATATAAACGGAGCTATATTCAAAGGGAGGTCACTCTCATTCTTGTCCAGGGTTGCTAGATTGATCGCTCTCCCTCAAACCAAGACTGTACCCTAATAAACAAAGTCTCAGACAGCATAGATATAGCACTCTCCCTCGATATTAGCGCACAAATACATGTATTTGGTGACTTCAATGTCCACCACAGTAACTGGCTAGGATTCTCAAATCACACAGACGTAGCTGGTAGTGCCACATATAGCTTCTCTATATCTCATTCCCTATCTCAATTGGTTACATTTCCGACACGTTTCCCAGACCAGCACGATCAACATGCCTCACTTCTAGATCTCTTTCTGACAACGGTTCCCAATGACTGTACAACAAATGACCACAGCCCACTCGGGAATGCTGATCACGCTGTGATAATGGTAGAAATCAGCCTAAATTCTCGCCCTAAAACTGAAGACCCACTACTCAAAACAACGAGGTATTACAAAAAGGCTGATTGGGAAGCCATCAGGGAGCTCATCAGAGATGCCCCATGGCAAAATATCTTTACTCTTCCAGCGGAACAGTGTGCAAATGAGACAACTGAATGGTTCAAAACTGCTATTGAAGCACATGTTCCCACACGGAAATACTATAGCAAGCCCCACTCCCCCCAATGGTTTACTTCTGCTTGTGCAGCTGCCATTTGTCAAAGGCAGCATGCGTTCCGCAGATTCAACCGACATAAGTCCAGCTCAAATAAACAGAAGTTTATAGAAGCTAGAAATAATTGTAAGAGAGTGATAGACACAGCTAAGTCAGATTACTCTGAAACCACCAGAAAGCGCATCGAAGCACAGAAATTAGGAACCCGGGATTTTTGGAAAATCTACAACAGCGTATTTAATAATGGACAGTCAATTATTCCCCCACTAACAAACAATCATGAGGTTGCTTGCACGGCAACTGACTAGGCTAATCTGCTTGCCAGTCGGTTTGCCTCAAACTCCACACTGAACTCGGTACACCACTCACTCCCTGATTTTCCTCTGCAAACAGACGCCACACTTGACGATTTGAAAATCACCCCTTCTCAGGTACATGCTATTATAAAAAACCTAGACACCTCTAAAGCATGTGGACCAGATCTCATCCCGGCTGTGCTATTAAAAAAATGCTCTGCCGAGGTTGCTCCAGTTCTGTCCAAACTTTACAATAAATGCCTTAACGAATCCTGTTTTCCCGACTGCTGGAAAACCGCCTCTGTGGTACCAGTCTTCAAGAATTCTGGTGAAAGAACTGACCCACTAAATTATCGCCCCATTAGCCTCCTCCCGCTTTTCGCCAAAATATTTGAGTCCTTAGTAAATCAAGTCCTAGTCCAGCACCTAACAGCTGCTAAACTCCTGACTGACAAACAATATGGATTCAGGCAAGCCCGTTCAACAGCAGATATCTTAACTGTAGTTTCTGAACGTATATACTGTTCATTGGATAAAACAGGGGAGGGTAGAGCGGTGGCCCTTGATATATCTAAGGCTTTTGACAGGGTATGGCACGATGGTCTTCTAAGGAAAATTAGATCATATGGAATCACTGGAAGAATTCATAATGTAATTAAATCCTTCTTAAGTAATAGAAAAATCAAAGTTGTCCTCGACGGACGTACATCCAAACAATATGACATAAATGCGGGAGTGCCTCAGGGGTCTATCCTTCGACCTCTATTGTTCCTGATATTCATAAACGACCTCCCTGATAATATTGTTTCGGAGATGGGTATATTTGCCGATGACACCACTGTCTATAACAGATATGAGGGGAAAACAAATGAACACATATCCAAGAAAATGGCAGAAACACTAGAGGATGACCTCCAATCCGTAGTGGAATGGGGACAAAAATGGTTGGTCTCATTCAATGCTGCTAAGACTAAGCTTGTTTCCTTCAATAACTACAAGAAACCTTCTCTACCACCAATAGCAATGGCCAAGAACACATTGCCTGAAAGTACTTCTTTTAAACTCCTCGGCCTAACGTTTACAGGGAATATGAACTGGAATAGATACATTGAGAGCATTGCCAAGGCTGCTGCAAGGAAGGTTGGCTCCCTCTACCGTGCTAGAAAACTACTTACGCCTGCCAGTATCCTATACCTCTATAAGGCAACCATTCGCCCATGTATGGAGTACTGTTGTCACATCTGGGCTGGTGCATCTGCTGCTTGTCTCTCGCTCCTGGACAGGGTTCAAAAAAGAGTCGCCAACCTGATAGGTCCTGAACTGTCATCTAGGCTTCAACCTCTGTCCCATCGACGAGATGTTGCATCCCTCTGCCTGTTCTACAAATAGTTTAATGGTGAATGCTCTGACGAACTGCAAACACTTGTACCTCCCCGACGTAACTACCCCCGACAAACCCGACAAGCTACTAAGTCTCATCCCTTTACAGTGGAGATCCCTAGGTGCAAGAAAGCCTTTTACTCCAATAGTTTCTTCCCCAGAACTGCGGGTCTTTGGAACTCCCTTCCGGGATTCTGCTTTCCCAACTGCAATGATATGCAGAAGTTCAAGTGTAATGTTAACAAACATCTTTCTACTCTTCTCCCTTCATAATGACCCCGCTAATTAATTCCCTAATAGTAGCCCCCTGCTTCAAAGTGGCACTGTGCCTTGTTTGGGGTGAAAATTGAATAAAAAAAAATATAAAAAAAAGGCCAAATTCCAATAATTTGGCCTTTTTTTTTAAGCAATTTGGCCTTCAAAAATTGCATTTGTCCTTTTTCAAAGCGTAACATATGAACTAAAGAAGGCACAATAAAAGGCTCATGAAAAATCCCTCAGTGACTTTTAGTTTTGGAAGAGATAGAGCTTGAAAATATGGAGACACACAGACAAACATAGTGAGTTTTATAAATTAGATGCCCCTGTAACTGATTATCCTTAATGTTGTGGTATATACAGCTTATCGTCTAGTATGAGTGTGTGTCTTGTATATATATATGTGCCTGTATTTCTTACATGTGTCAATATATATTATATGATGCTCGTGTATCATCTAATGGTGTATATAACACTGTCTTTAATATGTAATGAATGTGTGTATAAAAAGTACAGAAATATTCATTGTTCTGCATGTATATAAAATGTTCATTATGAGAGCGCCCGCTTCTTCATAGATACATGTAGTTAACAAACACATAAACTTTTCTAGACAACTTTTCTTACAATCAAACGATAACAATATGTTTGCTTGTTTCAGACCAAAAGGACCACATACCTTCTTATTTGTCCAAACCCCAAAAGAACACCATAACAAGTTATATTACATGACCTTTATTTATCTTATGGATGCCCTTGTCAGAGTTTGGCATGCTGGGTCCCTTTCTATATTTTCATTGGTTCCCCCTTCTGTTTCTAACAGGGTCGTTCACACGTCTGTTCACTAACACATTTCTCGTCAACTTTGCAGCTAGATCTCTGCTAACTATTATGTTAGCAAAACAGACCAAATCACATAAGCTAAATCCTTGTTTATTTAACTAGCCGAATTCCAGTCTACTTTAAAATTCCTAAATCAACTTTGTTTATTTTATTCCTAAGTTAAATTCCTAACTGAACATTCCAAGCTGTAAAGCCACATTTTCCAAATGTTAGGTAGTAGGTCGAAACAAGAAAATATTTGTTAGTTATCTATTTCTGTATCTATCGGTCTCAATCTGTCTATCTATCTAACTGTATGAGATGGACGGGAGATGAATGTGAAAAATGTTGAAAAACTGTCAAAATATGGTAAAATCATATTGTAACCAAGTTTACCGGAAGTATTTGGTCAGTTGATGAAACTACACGTATATTACGTGATTCTATTAGCTGAGAAGAATAATTGGAGTTGGAATTTGGACATTGAGCAGAGCGGACAGTTTAACAGGTCGTCCCCCCCTTCACTGAGTGGGGGGGGTGTCAAAATAGAGACCTATAATTAACCATACAAGCAAAGATATTTCTTCTGCGATTGACAGCTGGAAAGTGAATAAAAACCATATAAAACCAACCAGCATTCTTGGAAGTGAATGAATATTCGTCCAAGCAGGTTCCAGTCTCCCCTCAAAGAACATGATGAAATCCAGGTGGACAAGATCAAAGACGCATGAAGGTATGTCGGAAAATGCATGTATGATCCCCCCACCCCCGCATATGAACATTCAGACGATCATAGCATTGGAACATAAATAGACAGCAACAACATAACTTAGGGTTCAGATAGTGAAGAACCACCATAGACATTTAGTGACACGTACACACATTCAGTCCTAAGTACACATATCGACATAGGGTGCTATGGTGCACATTACATTTTATGGTACTCCATTATACAACACAAAATCTAATTGTTTTATTTTTCTAATAATGATAATAATCGCCCAAGTTACTCAGTGTTACCCCAGCATGCTAATATAATGCTACAATAGGTTATCTTTAGGATGAATTAGTTTCACTGCTATTCATCCTCCATTATAAACCGTTGCAAGAGCATGGATGTCTTATATCGCAGGAAGGTTGACTGACCAAGGAAAACTTGGAAAAATCTTATGGATTTGCTTGTCGCAGTTTGGCATCCTGATTCTCTTTCTACATTTTCCTGATTCTCCCCCTTACTGCTTCCAACGGCATCGTCCACACGGCTGTTAACTAACACGTATCTTGCCAACTCTGCAGCTAGATTTCTGCTAACTATTATATTAACAAAACAGACAAAACCTTGTTAACTTAACTAACAGAATTCCAATCTACTTCAAAATTCCTAAACCAACTTTGTTTATTTAATTTCTGAGTTAAATTCGTTGGTGGTAAGAGAAATTATTTAACATGTTGAACAATAGCAAATGATACATAAACATACAAAATTCCTCTCTCATAAGAATAACAAATATATTACAAAACCTAATTCAATTTTCTCATTGTTTATATGGTCCCGAGCAACGCCGGGTAGCCCTGCTAGTCTATATATATAAAAGCGAAAATGTAAATACACATTTTTCAAAATCTAATTGCTTTCTTTTTCTAATAATAATAATAAGAAGAATCGACCAAGTTACTCGGCGTTGCACCTGCATGCTGAGATAATGCTACAATAGGTTATCTTTATGATGAATTAGTTACACTGCTATGGGGTATTCAACCTCCATTATAAACCATTGTTTCTGTAATGGATGTCTTAAATGGCAGGAAGGTTGACTGGCCAAGAAAAACTTGGAAACAAGTGATTAGACGACACTGCACAGAATGAAATTTGGAGATAGTTGACTTGCTGAATCCTGAGAACTGAAGATTGAATTTTTGTGATATTAGAAAACGTCAGAGCCCAACACAGACAATGTTTGAAGCAACGATATTTTTTTATCTTTAAATCAGGCGTTATTTATAATAAAAGAATAGTTTGGTTGTTTTATGGCATAGCAATCCATTTTGGGTTATTTAAAGGAAAATTCAGTAATTTGGGGAAAAAGTTTTTATATCTTCAAGTTTTTTATATCTTCAAATATTTATTCATAGTGTTTGGTTTGGTTGTTTTGTTTTACGACATATCAAGCCTTTTCAGATTATTTAATGCCAAATCCAGTAATTTTGGAAAAAAACATTTTATGCTTCTTTATATTTTCAGACATTTATTCCTGCTGTTTTGTTAAGGAGGCTTTACTTTTGGAATGATCCTCGTATTCTATTAATCTACGTTATTTTCATGGCGGGTGCTCGACTGAGGTCCAATCTCTGCTGACCCCCTCCCCCATAAACATTTGGAACAAATATCTTTCTACAACTGTCAAATTTTTTTTTACTCTCTATCTGTACTCAAAACTAAACGAAAATCCCATGAGTAGAGTTTTTTTTTCCTAGAACTGTCCGTCTGTGGAACACAATACCGTTGGACTGCTTCCCAGCTGACTATAACATGATTGTTTTCAAATCTAATGTAAATAAGTTCTTGTTGGGCTATCCTCTTAAGCAATTCAATCCTATTCAAGTTCCACTGTTACTGATCATCACGGTGTTGCCTCACTTTCTACCTCATACTCATTAACCCTTATCCTTGAGTGGCCTCCAGATCTTCATAAAAAGTGATCCCCCCACCTCCAAGTAAAAAAAAGAAAAATCAAACTCTTCTGTACTATTTTTCAATATGTAATTTAGGAGGTTGGTAGTGTAGTATCTGTTCCATTATCATGAGACCATTTTCCCAGGTATTACCGCCTCCATTACAAAATCTACACGTATCATACCTCATTGAATCTCTTGCTGACTAAGTGCACATGTGGAGCTTTTATTTCTTTGTCGGACTTCATCCACGTTTGGGACAGCAATTCACTGAAATTATAAAGAAAACAAAATAATAGTTAAAAGACAAATAATAATAATTCCCAGTGTACTGCCCGTCCTACTTGGTCATGCCTGTTCTTGTATTCCTTTTAAGCTAGTTTGTTGCATTCATATATTAAGCGAATGTAGCAAACTATCTCAAAAGAATACAAGAACAGGCATGATCAAGTGGGAAGGGCAGTACACTGGGAATTGTGCAAAAACTGCACCTTAAACGCACGGACAAATGGTACAAGCATAAGCCAACAACAGTAATTGAAAACAAGAATCACAAAATCCTATGGGACATTGACGTACAAATGGATAAACCCATCCAAGCAAGAAGACCTGATGTTGTAATAATTAACAAGAAAGAAAAGTCCTGCCAAATCATAGACTTTGCTGTTTCAGCTGACCACAGGATAAATATCAAAGGAAAGGAGAAACGGAGCAAATACACGGAGCCAGAAAGCTGAAAGGGATACAGATGATGAAAAAAAATTAAGATAGTACCTATAATAGTAGGAGCACTAGGAACAATTCTGAAAACTTTGAAAATAGAATGGGAGAAATTGGAATCAGAGGAATGACTGGAAAAATGCAATAAATAATAATGAAAGCGGCTTAAATATTAAGGAAAACCCTTGAATGTGGAGACTAATATATATGAGCCACATTCACGGGCGAGACGAACTGCTGCAGAGACAAAACATGAAGAAGCGTTACATGAAACCAAGAATATTGAAGATGCATATCCATAAGTTCTCTATCCCGCCCCACCCCCATCCTCTCCCATTACCTAATCACCCCCCCCCCAAAAAAAAAGAATGATGTGAAAAGGTTCAAGGAGAATGAAAAGACTGAGGAGAGCGCACTGACCAAACCTCCGCTGGACAAGTGTGAAGAGAACTGGGACCTTGGGGAGGCTTATTGCCACTCAAATTCCAGTGGAGACCAATGGCTGCTGCTAGCGAGAAATCAATGGTAAGCGGCTGTTGCGATAATGCAAATTCATTTGCAAATGATATCAGAAGAGGTGGAGAGTACTGGATAACTGGGGAGACTTGTTGTCACCCAGCTTCCAGGGAACACCACAGGTTGTTTTCAAGGAGAGATCCTTTATGACCTGTGTGAAAGCTGCTTGTGAGCCAATAATAATAATAATAGTAGTAGTAATGATAATAATAATATTACTATTAAGCTACTGCGAGGAAAGTGGGTTCTCTCTACCGTGCTAAAAGGCTACTCACGCCTGAGAGTATCCTGTATCTCTACACGGTTTGCCCATGCATGGAGTATTGTTGCCACATCTAGGCTGATGCATCTACCACTAGTTTCTCACCCCTAAACAGGGTTCAAAAAAAAGTCGCCAGCCTAATAGGTCTTGAACTATTAACCTCTGTCCCATCACCGAAACATGGCATCATTGTGCCTGTTTTACAAGTATTTCAATGGTAAGTGCCCTGACGAACTCAAAGCACTAGTACCCCCTCGACGACAATACCCTTGACAAACCCGACAAGCAAAAAAATCCCACCCCTACATAAACATGCCACAAACCCTTCTACTCGAATGCCTTTTTACCTTGAACTGCTACACTTTGGATTTCCCTCCCAGGCCCTTGTTTCCCAGACTGTAATGACATGCAGAAGTTCAAGTATAATGCAAACAGACATCTCGCTACCCAACTCCCTAAATAGTATCCCTGCAAATCTGGTCCCAAATAGTAACACCTCACGACTAAGTGGCTCTGTGCAATGACAATAAAATAAAAATAAAAAAATAATAGTAATAAATATAATAGCAATAATTAATAATGATGATTATTATTTATGATAATAAATATTAATAAATAATGATAATAATAAAAATATATTTCAGAGGAATACAAATATAAAAGTATTACCAGGTGGTACCCAGTTATTCTATCAGAAGAAAAACATTTGTTAATCATAGGAATATATTCTAATGAGTGGTAGCAATAAAAATCATAGATAAATAAAGATTTTGGCAGAGATAGGATTTGACGTCCCCTGGGGACTTTGGGGACTAAATGGAGGTGGGGGGGGGATGCTGAACTTAGTCATTTTTTTATGCCTCATTCATTGTGCACTCATGGGGCACCATGAATGCTTCACTTGTTTTATTTGTGTTCACCTCAAACCCGACACTATGCCACTGAGATGTAAGGAGCTACCGTAAATTATGGCATAATATCTATAGGGGCATCTTAAGGAGAGAGTTGTGCAACGAGATATTTGTTAACATACATTTAAATTTCTGCCTCTTAGTCCAGTCGGGAAAGCAGGAAACCGGGAGGGAATTCCAAATTTCTAAAAGCCATCGAATACATGCTAGCATGAAAAAAATCAATGATGATCATCATGACGACGGCATACAGTGCAACAAAAATGAAAGCTATGAAACCGAAAGGGAGGTAACTTTGTAAAATCTTTTCTTTTTAATCGGTTCGATACTTACTCGCTTCTGATTGCAATGAAAATTTTATGGTCTAAGTAGGTCAGTTGTTCAGCAATATCGAGCGCTGATAACGTATCAAATGAGTCGTTTGAAGATGTCTGCAAAGAAATGAAAAAACATTTTTTAAAATATCAACCAAAGATCATACATATGTAATGGCTAACAGATCATGCCATGCAGAGGGGTTAGAGTATGGTGGCCGAGGGCATCTGTATGATGCAGGGAATGTGACCCATGCGAATCGCCAATCGGGTGCAAATATGGATCATAGATGATTATAAGATCCATCTTAACCCGGGCCTGTTGATTTTGCAGTGTGAGGTCTGTCCTCCCAGCTTTTGCTTTCTCTCTTTGAGAAGGGGTTAGTTTATCGCTAATTGCTTGAGTATATATATATATATATATATATATATATATATATATATATATATATATATATATACATATATATATATATATATATATATAGTAATTTATAAAATATATATGGCGATTAAGCTACACTGAATATTCGGCGTTTCATCTACTCTAGGATTCGTCAGGCTTATGCGCAAATTCTGTGGTTGTTTCTCGTTTTTATATGGTCCTCTTATGTTGAGGATTTTAGTTAGCCAATCAGCTTTCTAGTATCCACCGCGCCCCTTCTTATCAGCCAATGGGCATGCATTTTATCGAACAAAGGATCTGTTTTAGAACTAGGTTAGTGGTTTAAGGCAGCCATTTTCCTTTCTTTTTTTTTATATATAAATACACATATGTATACATATATATATATATATATATATATATATATACATACATATATGTGTGATCGTTTATGTATATTCATGTTTATTTAATTTATTTAGTTGTTTATTTTCTATTGTTTTTGTTAGTTTTAAAGCTATTTTGTATCGCTATCCTAGAGTAAGTTTTATTTTGTGAACACAGTTATTTGCCATTTCTCTTCTACAGTTTAATAGATGTTGGTGTTCTTTAAAGTACAGGATAGCATATATATATATATATATAGTGAATGAATGACAAAAAAACTATATTCCAAAATTTATGATGTTGACCATCTTATAATTTATTCCTTTCATTCAGTTGATATTTACAATTCTTTGCAATATCTGTTGCGTAGTGCAAAATCAATCACTTAATTATTATATCGATCAGTGAATCTATTATGCCCTTAACTCATCAGAAGAAATAGCAACAATCAATCCGTCAAAAAAATAAAAATGAAGTGTGATTTAACATGATTAAAATCCGAAAATCAGAAGAGAAGCTGCATATACCTTTAATATATTTCCATTATGCCATTTCATTTCCTTTTGATGGATTGATTGTTGCTATTTCTTCTGATGAGTTAAGGGCAAAATAGATTCACTGATTGATGTAATAATTAAGTGATTGATTTTGCGCTACAAAACAGATACTGTCAAGAATTGTATAAGTCAACTGAATTAAAGGAATAAATTATAAGATTGTCAACATCATGAATTTTGGAATATAGTTTTTTTTCATTTATTATCTATATTGCTCTGTAATTACATTGAGCTTCTTAAATAAGGATTGATATACGAGGGGCGTGCAATAAGTAATGCCCCTGATCCACTTCCAGTTGTCTGATCTAGCTGAAATTTTGCATGTTCAATGATTTATATCTCTATGGGTTATGTGGCAAATTACAGCTCTGAACTAATTGTGGTTTCTGTTTTACAGGTGTTTGAACTGATTCAGGTGTGAAATGGAACCTGTAGAATGTCGAGCAGTGATCCGGGTTTTGTATTTGAAAGGACGCACACCACAGGAGACTTTTGATGAAATGAAAGAAACTTATAGTGATAATGTCCCATCATATGACCTTGTAAAACGCTAGCATCGTGAATTCAAAAATGTCCGGAAGTCTGTGGAAACAGCTCCCAGACCTGGTCGCCCCCCCCCTTCTGCCATTGATGAGGCATCTGTCCATCAAGTTGAGGCTGCCATTTTGGAAGATTGGTGCATTACTATTCGCCAAATAGCCCAAGATCTCAAGATTAGTACAGGGTCTGTGGAAACTATCATTCATGACCATTTGCATATGCATAAGGTGTCTGCCAAATGGATTCCCAGGTTTCTCACACCATTCCAGAAGCGGGAACGCGTCAAGTGCTCAAGGATGAATTTGGAAATGTGGCAAGAAGATGAGTCAAAGTTTTTCGAAAGATTGATTACACAGGATGAAACCTGGGTCCATCACTATGATCCAGAGACCAAAGCCCAGTCATTGCAGTGGAAGCACTTGGACTCACCACCTCCAAAGAAGGCAAGGGTACAGCCCTCCGCTGGCAAGGTCATGCTCACAGTCTTCTGGAACCAGGACGGAGTAGTGATGATAGATTTCCTGGCAAAGGGTACCACAATTACAGGAGCCTATTATGCTTCACTTTTGAGGAAATTAAGGGAAGCTATCAAAATCAAGAGGCGGGGCAAGATCAGCAAAGGTACCCTCCTCCTGCAGGACAACGCTCTGGTCCACAACTCGCATGTCGCCAGATCAGAAGTACGGGCGTGTGGTTATGAAATTTACCCCATCCTCCCTACTCTCCTGACCTTGCACCCTCTGACTTTCACCTCTTCCCAGCCATGAAGTTGTTTTTGAAAGGAAAGCGTTTCCCAGATGATGCAGCCTTGATTTCTGAAGTCACGTCGTAGTTGGTAGACCAACCTGCCGTGTTCTACAAAAACGGTCTCCAGAGCTGCATCAAACGATGGGAAAAATGCATAACTCTGGGTGGTTCCTATGTAAAGAAAGACTAATAACTGTGCCAAGTTTCATTGCTCTACTGCTATGGAAAGTGAGTCAGGGTCATTACTTATTGCACGCCCTTCGTATATTATAAGAAAATATATTTCTACAGAAACACACACACATATATATATATATATATATATATATATATATATATATATATGTATGTATATATCAGAATAAAATTGTCTAACAATTAACTGGTATGAAAACCTGTGATTATAAGTCTTACAAAATATTATTGGCAGTAATATTCTACAAGTACTATCCCATCTAAATAAAAATTGCTCGATATACAAGATAGAGCAAATAAATCAAATTTTAGTCATTCAATAAATTTAAAAATTTATGACGTCAAATGTTTAAATTTCAAATCAAAAGATTTTTATTATTCTATGTAAGACAAAGAATCCATTTGAAATATTATAACTCCTTATCATATAGGATTTCGATGTCTACCATCTCTTCAGAGGAGAAAATATTAACAAATAGTAATAATGAGTTATACCTTATTTGCTAAAGTCAATGAGACATGGAAAATCACAACTAAAAGTTTTTTAAGTATTTAAATATCATAGAGTAAAGGAAGTTAATGAAAAGGATATAAAAATTCACATCCAAATTGCATGGTAAAATCCGAAGTGAATGTCTTTGATAGCAGTGTTGTAAAGTGATGCAAACTATACAGTACAATATATTTAAATTTCATTCATAAAAATATAATTTTTCAAAACGAAAACTTATTATTTGAACAAGCAATATAATTTCAGAGTATTTTCCTTAATTATGATAAGTAAATTATAAATATTTATTGAATTTAAATTATTAGAAAAAAATAAAAAATAAAATCGATGTATCCTCCATCGACACCCCAAGAGTGTATTTGTTACATGTACAAAATATATATATGTGTAGGAAGTTGGGCAGCAAGATGTCGGTTCAAGTTGCACTTGAACTTCTGCATGTCAGTGCAGCCGGGGAAGCAGGGACCTGGAAGGGAATTCCAAAGTCTAGCTGTTCTGGGGAAGAAACTACTGAAGTAGAAGGTTCTCTTGCATCTAGGGATCTCTACTGTGAAGGGGTGGGATTTAGCTGCTTGTCGGGTTTGTTGGGGGTATTTACGTCGTGGAGGCACAAGTGCTCATATTACAGGAAATTTACAGTAATGTGTGTGTGTGTGTGTGAATCTGCACTATCCCTATTTGGGTTTAACTGGCTTCCTCCGAAGGAAGAAGTTCCATGGGAGTATAACATTCACAAGTGGTCCCCAGTTGCATGTATATTCGCATTAGGGGAGATAACAACGTTAGGTTTTTGCAACTCTTGCAGAGAGGTGTCGCCATCCTCCTACATACACCATTTGGAATCACCAAATCAGTTGGTAATGACTAGGGCTTCTTATTGTTGTTTTGGAATCACTAGGGCTATGACAACAGAATATTCTTATTGTTGTTTTGACTCTCGAGTCACACTTTTATCGTGCATTTCTAACAAAATTTTTAGGAAAGAAACTTTGTTCATGGAATTTGCATTTAGATTTAAGCACAGATAGAAAGTGAGGGAAACCGTTGATAGTGGTTATAGCTAGACGAGTACTTTTCATTAAAGTTTGGCAAGTGGGGACCATAGACTGAAGCTCAGATAAGCATTTATCATAAAAATAACAATAAAGCAAAGACAGGCTCGCAACGTCTCTTCTGTGGGAAAAAGGTTGCAGGGAAGAAAAAAGGGCTAGATTCCGTAATCAGTTTTGAACTTTGTCAAGGCACGATAGGGTCTCCGAACAGCTCCTGGCAACAGTACTCCCTTTTAGAACGTATCTGGCTATTATACAGGTAGAGGACTGTGTCAGAAGTTAGATACCTTCTTGAGCGGTAAAATGATGCAACCATTTTCTACCGACCTTGTCAACAGATTTGATGTAAGTCTTTCATTTCAGATCAAGAGTAAAGGTCAGACCCAGAGGTTTTTCAAAACAAGAAGCCTATTTTAGACAAGAGCCAGCTATACCAATTTAGACACAGTTAATCAACCGAGAACCACATCACTCGATATAAAAGCATATAAGATACCAACAGATGCACACTCGAGAGTCGAAACAATGAAAAGAATATGCTGTTGTCCTAGCCCTAGTAATGACCAGGTTCAGTGTTGCTATACTTCGGTTATCTGACAGGAACTGATGTGACAACATGATTATGCCAAATATTTTACAGTAATCCAGAAATAAAAAATTGAAAGAGCAATTTTATAACTAAATATGTAGAGGTTTTTAAAGAATTGGAATCAGTAAATGTCTCAGAATCTGGAATTTCGAACAGAATCGGTAATTGTATCAGAATTGGGAAAAATATTGAAATCGTCCCATCACTAATACTTACAGCAGGAGGAGCCAATAAAATATCGAGATCTACTCGGTTTGGATCGTAGATCTCTTGATTAATTATACGTAGAATCCCAGCAGCAGCCTTATGTTCCGCAGGAAGTAAGGATGTGTTGCAAACCATTTCTTCGAGTAAGTCAATCAAAAATGCTTTCAGTTGCACGTCGGATTCAAAATCCTGCAAAATATAAATAATTATTAGAATTTTGAAAAATTTGAAAACATCATTATCAAAATTAAAAACTTTGAATAAGCAAACAAACTGTTTTGAAAATACATTAAGATGCAAATATTTTATTTAAAAAAAAAGTCCTTAAATTTTTCCCGCTCCCTCTTATAAAATTCTTATTAATTTCAGACAGTATAACATCCATCATAAGCGAAATTAGAGATAATTTTAAAAGTTTGATTGCAGTATTTCTAGTAAATACAAAAACAAACAAAAAATGCTTTTAGTTCTGCATTGGGTTCAAAATCTCGAAAAAAAAAAATTTTGATTTAAAAAAAAAAAATTTTGATTTAAAAAAAAAAAACATTCAATTTAAGAGGTGGATGTAGTTTGCTTGAAGCATTGTATTGTATGTAGTTAAATGAAATGTGTAGAAGGCGGTACAATGCAGAGGTAACGGAAAGACACAAGCTGAAGCAGGTGAGAAAGTTTTATTAATACAACTTACAAATACATGTGTACATATTCATGTATTTCATATACACATTATATTTATATTTGCACCGTGATTACCTGGGAAAGTTTGTCTGGTGGTATATCCGTGTTATATAATATTTCGAGAAAGATCTCATCATCAGATATTCATTTGACTTTGGTTCAAACGTGCTGTTGTAAACAGTAACAGTCTCGCAGCAAACAATAGCCCGGAACTTGTTGATAGCATTTTAATTTAATATAATTAAGGTTTTTATTGTTCGTAAGAAGAAACATTTCAATTTAAGAAGCAAAACAAACAAAATACGAATGAATGTTTTTAAAATAAAATATTTATATCTTAACGTGGTTTCAAAACAACCTGTTTGTTCATGTTTTTTAAATCATTTTTTATGCCTTGTCTAGAACAGTTTCCATACAAAGAAAACTCTTTTAAAGTTTTTGTTTTTACCTGGAAATGTTTTGATACCCAGTGTTTCATGACATTCAGCACCCGCATTGTCGCCGCAGCGCTTAGCACCGACTCGCGTTTCTTAATCCTGTTATCACCTGCAACAAGAAATAAGAAAATTAAACATTATACATTATAATAAATATAGATTAAACATCATGGCTTCTTTTTCCACACACTCCATGTGGTGGGAGCAGTAGATGAGTCTTATTTAGTTATAGAGATCTCATCACTAGCTTTTTTATAGTGTAATCGTTTATCTTCTAGTCCTATTTTCAATATTCATATTGTAAGAATTGCAATCATTATTTTATATCTTAGTGTATATCTCCTTTTGTTTTAACTATTTAATGTACAATGTATATAAAGATGGCATAATTAATCTATTCTGTTAATGAAAAAATTAAAATTTAGTTTCCATCAGTGCATATCTGAAAACTGTTAAATGTACCTTTAGCATTAACTTTGAAGAACCTCTACATAAACAATACTTTCAGTGCGACCTCTTACAATTGTGCATAAATGTAGAGTTTTTCAGGACTTCTAATGCGTGAGCAAACAACACGCAACTGGCCAGGAGAAAAGCAAGATGTCTGAAGATTAAGTTCAACAACTTTTAGGCTCTCTCTTTGAGCTTTATTTATACACATGGCGAAACTAATTTTGATTGGAAATTGTAAACGCTTGAATTGAAATGGCATGTCAGAAGAAATAAGGGGAATTCGAGGAATAAATGCTAGATGTACACGGCATTGCCCGGTATTAAACGTAACAAATTCCTTTAAAAAAATAAAATAACAGGAAGAAACTGCGAGTATTATGTTTTTTCTAAACAGTTCACTTTTTGTAAGTAAAAACAAAATACTCGCGCTGAGATCGAAACCAAAACCTAAAAACAGTGAATCAAGTTCGATAACCATTAGGCCAGTTTGACATGAACTTTAAGAAATGTTTTCAAACCTACTTATTCTTAATATTATATGAATGATTTGCGCATGCACAGTTGTGAAACAATTGACAAACAGATAAAATTCTGATGACTCCCAAGTATCAATTTCTTAATTTTGATCCCTTAGTAGCTTTTTTGTCTGGATGAAAAATTTTCCACGTGTCTGAATTCGCTATATACCAAATTTCAAGTCTGTAGATCAAAAATTCTTTGAGTATATAGGTTAAAAAGTGTCCTCACACACACATACATTCTCACTTTTATAAATAGGTAGATTATATTTGTTTATTGTTTTCTAACATATAAAGTTACCTGGTGGGATTTTCAAAATTAGACCAAAGCTTGTATGTTCTTAAATTTTTGAGATGAGGATTGATAATTTTTATTGTTTGAATTATTCAGATGATTGTTCACATCTTGAGTGTTATTCGCACAATGTTTTGGTTGAAATAATCTCCGACCTTCTTCAGGTGTACTGTATCAAGCTTGGGAATCTACATAGAATTCCAAACAGAACACTTTATTAAATCCGCAGAGATAGCATGCTCTCATTCTGTCAGCCATGACTAGATAGAAGTCTTAAGTAATTTATATTTGTAATTTTAATATTGTCCACACTGAGGATTGAACCTTCAACCTCCAGAAGAGTGTCACTTAGAACTAAATTTTACTTAGTACTTTATCCGTTATATAACGTGTTCACAAGACACAGCTGAAGAAGGTCAGATGTCGAAGTTTACATCGGCTGACACGTAAGAAAAACACTCAAGATAAAAACAGTAGTCCAAATAATCTAATGATCGGAGCTAATAAATCAAACTCTGTTATAGTTATAATGTTTTACTGGGAATAACTCGTATTTTTAATTGAATAATATAAGAAGAGTTGTCTTTCTGAAAATTACTTTTTTTTTCTGAATAAGTTTTTAAAATAGACAAATAAATACAAATTAAAAGCTAAAATGATTTCCTTACATTCTAGACCAGGGGGTTCTCAAACTGAGGTTCGTGAACCCCTAGAGGCCCACAAGATTTCTAGGGGTACTTAGATGGCTGACAAGAAACATATTAAAATATATTTCTTGTCAGCCATCTAAGTACCTCTAGAAATCTTCTTGCGAATCACTGAGGGTTCGCAGACCCCAGTTTGGGAACCCCTGGTCTAGAATGTAAGGAAATCATTTTCGTTTTTAATTTTTATTTGTGGTAGTTATGGATTATTAGATTCACTTCTAGCAGAGTGTGTTCCTTCAATCTCACTGTTCTACGCAGGCTTCTAAATTTACAGCGTTGATTACCAATAGTTGAATTTGTTGATGTTTCTTCTGAATAAATTCATTAAAACTTGAATAATTTTATAATATCTTTTGCAGAATTATTGTACTTTAATAAGTTAGTCAATAAATAGCCATTCTGTTCATTGTCAGATTATTGGGGGTTCGGGAAGATGGTCTTATAACTCAGGGGGTACTTAACGAGAAAAAGTTTGAGAACCCTTGTTCTAGATGATGCCAAATAACGCTCAACTCGTATTATGACTGACGATCTGGGTGTCCCAAGTTCAAGTCCAGCCCATTCCACAAGAAATCAGTTTCACGCCATAATTTTACCCCCAAAAGACATCACTACAAAAACGGTAACTTTACATGGGGTAACGTCTTATGGAGTGGATGTAATTAATTCTTGTAATAAGTGATTGAAATCTTTTTTTTTGCACACATCTCCCTACACTGTCCAGAGTTTTATCTTCCTCTGAGGTCATCAGATCTAAGCTTGCCTTTAAGACTCTCATTACACATCCATCATATTCTTATATCATTTCTCTGCATGCGACACGTCCTCAAGCCATCACTTCCATACATCATCATATGTATAAAATAATAGGTGTGCACTAGCAACATGAGTTGCAACAATTACATCGAGGGCATTGCCAGGGCCGCTGCAAGGAAGGTGGGCTCTCTCTACCGTGCTAGAAAACTACTAACACCCGAAAGTATCCTGTACCTCTATAAGGCAACCATTCGCCCATGTATGGAGTATTGCTGTCATATTTGGGCTGGTGCATCGGCTACTAGTCTCTCGCTCCTTGACATGGTTCAAAAGAGAGTCGCTAATCTGATAGGCCCTGAACTGGCATCTAAGCTTCAGCCTCTGTCCCATCGACGAAATGTTGCATCCCTCTGCCTGTTCTACAAGTATTATAATGGTGAATGCTCTGACGAACTGCAAGCACTTGTGCCCCCACGACATGAACACCCTCGACAGACCCGACAGGCTGCAAAATCCCACCCCCACACTGTAGAGATCCCTAGATGTAAAAGATCTTTCTACTCCAGTAGTTTCTTCCCCAGAACCGCTAGACTTTGGAATTCCATTCCAGGTCCCTGCTTCCCCAACTGTACTGATGTGCAGAAGTTCAAGTGCAACGTGAACCAACATCTTGCTGCCCAAATCCCTACATAGTACCCCAGTAGTTGTTGCCCCTGTTAGTAGCCCCCTACACCAAAGTGGCAATGTGCCTTGTATGGGGTGAAAATGTAATTAAAAAAAAAAAAAAAAAAGCTTCTCAGGTTTGCACACAGTCATTTCTTTATCGTCACAGGACTTGTAGGGATATCTGTACATGTATATGGCCATTCTATACTGTGACATGATTAGGTAGGCATAAGGGTTGGTAACGTGAACTATGTTTAGCTTAATTTAGTTTTATGTTTAGAAAGAAGTGGAAGGGGGTGGAAGCCCTTTCTGGGATTCAGATATTTAAATGATAGCTACTAGACATCAATTACCTGGAGTAAGATACTGACGACTCCCTTTTGGATGGTCAGATGGATTTGTCGATCCTGCAGTGGCTGCAGCAAATGCTGTCGTGGCAGCAGACGAACTGGACCTGCAACAAAAAAGAATAATAGTGCATATTTAGACTCAGAGATTTGAGTTGAATAAATTAGAGTCGAATAAGTTCAAGTCGAATAAGTTTGAGTCGAATAAGTTTGAGTCGAATAAACACTTGATTATTAATCAATGATTTTTATATTACCATTCTTCCTCCGCAAGTTCTCATCCATATCCATTGTCTTACACGCCTTGCGTATCAACTGGTTATCCTCTTTCAACTTACCAGTACTTCCACTTCACTTCTTCTGTACCCATTACTTTCAAAAAAAGAATCGCCAACCTGATTTGTCCCGTTCTGTCAACCAAACTCCAGCACTTGTCCCTTCGACGAAATCTTGCATCCCTGTGCCTATTTAACAAATATTTTAATGAAAGGTGCTCTGACAAACTCCAAGCCTTTCGACGTAAATACCCCCGACAAACCTGACAAGCAGCAAAATCCCGCCCCTACACAGTAGCGCTCCCTAGATGTCGAAAAAATCTTTACTCTAATAGTTTCTTTCTTCAGACTGCTAGAGTTTGGAATTCCCTCCTGGGTTCCTGCTTCCCTGACAGTACTGACATGTAGAAGTTCAAGTGTAATGTGAACAGACATCTTGCTGCTCAACTCCCTACATAATATCCTTGCAAATTATGTCCCAAATAGTAACCCTCTACACCCAAGTTGGACTTTGCCTTGTTTGGGATGAAATGGGCATAATTTTTTTTCTTTAATATCACAAACATTGGATTGCAACCGACTACCTTTCCACAAATTGAGAAGCGGAATTTTCCTCTTTTCAAAAGTTTTTGGATATTACATTCGTTGATCAGCATTTTAGTCTTGGTAACATTAACTCCCAGCCTTTATTTTCCATAGCATTCCTATAAGTCTTTAGTCACCAAGTAGATCTGTATTCCTCCAAGTCTTTAATTACCAAATATGTATGTATTTTTCCAAGTCTTTAATTACCAAGTAGTAGGTGTGTATTCCTCCAAGTCTTTAATTACCAAGTAGTAGGTGTGTATTCCTCCAAGTTTTTAATACTCAAATATGTATGTATTCCTCCAAGTCTTTAATTACCAAGTAGTAGGTGTGTATTCCTCCAAGTCTTTAATTACCAAGTAGTAGGTGTGTATTCCTCCAAGTTTTTAATACTCAAATATGTATGTATTCCTCCAAGTCTTTAATTACCAAGTAGTAGGTGTGTATTCCTCCAAGTCTTTAATTACCAAGTAGTAGGTGTGTATTCCTCCAAGTTTTTAATACTCAAATATGTATGTATTCCTCCAAGTCTTTAATTACCAAGTAGTAGGTGTGTATTCCTCCAAGTCTTTAATTACCAAGTAGTAGGTGTGTATTCCTCCAAGTTTTTAATACTCAAATATGTATGTATTCCTCCAAGTCTTTAATTACCAAGTAGTAGGTGTGTATTCCTCCAAGTCTTTAATTACCAAGTAGTAGGTGTGTATTCCTCCAAGTTTTTAATACTCAAATATGTATGTATTCCTCCAAGTCTTTAATTACCAAGTACGTCTTCCATTGTTTCACAGACAAGTACTAAATCAGCATGCAGCGTCTCTTCCAAACAATTCATATGAATTAACATTAGAGCTGTCACTAAATATGATGTTATTTCTAACACAGCTTTGAGCATTTTTGTACGTGGCTTGAACAACCTTCACTGAGCCTTCGTTTGTCCCTAATTTATGCAAAGTTCATCAAACAACCCTCTCTTGGCATTATCAATAGCTTTCTCCAGCTAAACAAAAGAAGAATGTAGTTAGGATTAGTGATAGGAAAATTCCAATATTTTTTCTGATTCCAATAATATATATATATATATATATATATATATATATATATATATATATATATATATACTCTGTAGTTAAATTGAATTTCATAAATTAAAGGATTAGTGTAAATAAAAGGCCTGACGAATCCTAGCATGGATGAAACGCGGAATATTCTGTGTAGTTTAATTGCCATATATATTTTTATAACTTACTCATATATATATTCTTCTGCTGGCAATTTCTAAAAATAAAAATGCTTAGCTCACCAAACCTTGATGGAACATGGTCTGCAAGCTGTTGTATCACTGCCAGTCCATCTAAAATCAGTGCTGCATTTTTTGGAATATTATTAAATTTCATGTCAGGAAACTTTACAATAAAATCATGAAATAAAGCAGCTTTGTTGATACGCTGCAAAGAACCATCAATGTTACTTAGGCTGGTCGGGAATTCTGAAAGATAATGTGAAAAAAATTTCTCCCAGGTCAACTTTTCAGGTTCTTGCTGCTATAAGAAGGCAATCTCTTTCCTTCTTGCTCTTTTGTTATGAATGCTTTTTCTCAGGATAGCTGAAAGTTTTTATCTTCATTGATTTTATTGGTGAATTCAACTCCACATTTCAGTACAGTTTTTAGAGATGAGTACGTTGATTGAAAGATAAAATCCAACGATGAACAGTATTGGGATTATTTGAAAATCCAATCTTCCCACCTGTGATCTTGCTATCTCTATTCATGGTTTGTTCAATTATTTGGTCCATTGCCGTCTGACTAAATGAGTAATTCCCAGCAGCGAGATGTTTTGCTGTTGAAGGATGTGTACCAGGAACAGCAAGCAACTCATAGATATAAACAGGAAGATGCCTAGCGTAGTTCAAATGGTCATATGCAAAATACCAGGGGATCATTCCTGCTGCTGATTTAAGGTGAAGGGCTCAATCTCCTGTTCTTGTAGCACGAATAAATTTTAAAAATCAATCTGCCATATTCAAGTAACTTATCCAAAATGCAAAAGTTGGAAATTGCATCTCTCTTGAATAAATATTGACACTTTGTTTTCAAACTCATTAAAATCACTTCTGCAGAGATCTTGGAATTGTGTTTTGAGAAAAGCATCATATAAATTTTTAGACAATTTAATGAATTTAACTTTTTCTTCTTCATTTTGCGTTTCAATAAAAGTAAATAGGAGTTTCCTTCTTTAGGCTTTAGACATAATTTTTATAACTGTGACACCTCGATTATAGTGTCTAACTTTCATAACTCCAGGTAGTGATCCTTGTGCCACTGTTCCGGCTTCAAGTAGAATGTTAGCTAACCTCGAATCTTCAAATCGCTTTCCAATGACACTGAGAAACGACATGCCGGTGTGGAACCCACCAAATCTGACAATAATTCTTTGCATATACATGGCATCATTCCAACGTATTTGCTTTACCATAAAATGCAAGATCATTCATTTTCAAGTTCATGCATTCAGTTTCAAGTTCATCAGTAATTGCAAGACTTTTCAAAAATACTGCATTCACAGGACTTATTTGAATTGGATTACCATTGACCACAGGAAAATATCCAATATTGCTTTTTGGTGGTATTTGGTCCTGCAATAAAAGAATATTGAAATATTATATGCAGCACCGTTTTGTTTCACTGTTCATGTCTACTGATTTTTTTGTTATGTACCTCAAGAAATTGGTATAATTGATTTTACTTGTAAGATGATATTTTAGCTCTGCAGCTACAAGATCTTTATCTCGTAACTGACAAAGAAGATACTCATCATGTTTCAATTTTGTAACCAATAAAATTTCATTTACAATGAGTTCACATTGTTGCAGGGGTTCCCTGGTGCGCCTTCCATCAATTTTGTTTTTTTTTTTAATTTTTTCTTTGTCTTTTGCAAAATATGCATTTGGCTTAGAAAACAGAGGAACAGCGAGTAGTTGAATCATCTTTACCAAAGGTGGATTGACTAAAATTACTGCTTCTCAACCTTTTCTGACTGGGTTCAAGCTCTTTATCCCTTGCTGATGGTGCAGTGAATATTAAATTCATTTCTGTAATGCTGCGTTTCTCAATTTTTTTAAGCCTGTAACACACCAGGATAGCTAGCATTTATTTATTTCATTGACAAATGATAAAAATGCTGTAAAAATATTGTAGATGTAAATAAATAGCAGATTATTTTAATAGCTGAGGAAATTTTAAGTATAATTTATTTCTACCTGGAATTATTTTAAAACAAATGTAAAACTCATGGCCATGAGATTTTATTTTAAAAAATTGTATTAATTATGCTTAATTAATAAAAGAATTAAAAAAAAAAAAACATGCACGCACACACATACATATTGTATCTTTATTCAAAATTAAATTTATTGACTCAACACACGATTTGGTGAATTTTTAAACTAAGGGAGGTAACTATTGACCGAAAAGACATCATATTTACTAAATGATTACCTCCCTTACATGATTTTTTACGCTCAACTTTTGCAATAAAATAATCGATTTAAATTGCAAAATATAAAAAAATGCGCATCGTTCACCTGGAGATATTTTTAGATTTAGACTCTACAACATCGAATCTCTCCAAATCAAGTGAAATTTTTTCATATAGTTTGTGCGTCGACGGAATGACACGAAAATTGGGGCTATTTCCAGTTAATACAGTTATGGTTCATTTTTTTTTTATTTTACTGTATTGTCCGAATCAGAATGTTACCTTGAGACTGTATGTCCGTTGCCTGTTTTTAAGACTACATTAAGATAGACCAAGAAATAAATAATTAATTAGTTAAGTGGTCTCTCTCTTCATGAGTAAATTCTTGCTCAAATAAAACCTTGAAACCTCAATAAAGTCTATTGCATCATTCATGAATGAAAAGCTTATTTTACTTAAGTTAAAAAGACCATCACGGTTCACACATGGAAAAATGATATAGAGGTGACTAGACAAGAAAGATACACATGGATAAACCTGTGTGCAACATATGTATAAAAAGACTTTATTGATTTGATTTGGTTGGGTTTGTATTACTGTACACATAGATTCGAAAAAGTTGTCAAAAAACAAATATAGAACAAATAAATGTTATCAAAGGCAAGATAAGTTACTTTTCTACCTAACTGGATATATTTTTTGTGTTTTTATTCAGTGTAACATGTTTATTCAGCTCGAAAAACATGCAGTGTTTACCGATGTATTGGAAAATTCAAAATGGCAGCCGACTCTCTCTCGGAGAAGGTACGTTTGGGAAAAGGTATTATAAATAATAAACTAGACAAAATACTGTTAGAAAACAACCGAATACATGTCAACTTATGTCACGGTAACATATATTGAGCGAATTTCTAACAGTATTTTGTCTAGTTTATTATTTATAATACCTTTTCCCAAATGTACCCTCTCCGAGAGAGAGTCGGCTGCCATTTTGAATTTTCCAATACATCGATAAACACTGCATGTTTTTCGAGCTGAATAAACATGTTACACTGAATAAAAACACAAAAAATATATCCAGTTAGGTAGAAAAGTAACTTATCTTGCCTTTGATAACATTTATTTGTTCTATATTTGTTTTTTGACAACTTTTTCGAATCTATGTGTACAGTAATACAAACCCGATTTGGTTTCTTCGGAAGTGTTCCAAGTTCTACAAAAACTCACTTTTATGTAGGACTTTAGCAACCTTCTAGTGGCCCCTCTGATATCTTTCTAGAAATAATTCTTTAGAAAGATACCAGGAAAATGAATGCCAACAATATCATCACAACTGATCCTCAACAACAACAACATCAGCAGTTGGGACAACAAAAACAATTCCAGCAACAACAATGGTCAACGTGAGGTGACAGTGGTTTAGGGGTTAAGAACACAGACTGATGACCTGGGTGTTCCGACTTCGAATCCAGCTCATTCCACAAAAGCTTTCACTTAGGATGTTCGCAACTTTCTTGTGATCCCTCCTTTAAGTATACAATATCTTTCTAGAAATAATTCTGACCAGAAAAATTTCGGGGAGACCGATGCTAATGATACAATCTTTGGATTTACACGATGATGATGACGATTATTATTTGGTTTCTTGATTGCTCACGAGCAAGAACAAATATGTAAGAGTTGATTTCATGCTTATGTGAGTTCTTCCATTGATGAAACTATAACACTACTAGCAAGAAGACCCGACGTTGTGGCCCTGTCGGTGGGGCATTAGAATACGCCGACTGCCCCCCCCCCCCCCCCGGCAGAGGGTAAAAGTCCCTCAATGGGGGTCCTGGATATGACCTTAAACTATATCCAATGGTAAGGCTTGTGGGCTTTAGGGAGTGTGGAGTCACCCTTTAATTACCATTGCTCCCAGGTCCACTCTGACCCAGAGTGGTAGTACCTGTTAGGGTCCCAACTATGGGTTAAATAGAAACTGACGTGAAAACAACAAATATATTCTATTTAAAAATTTTTCTTCAAAATCTCTGGATTCGGCATTAAATAACCCGAAAAGGGTTGATATGCCGTAAAACAAAAACAACCAACCAACCAACCAACCCGACGTTGTCAGGGATTGAATGATGATCAACAAATGTTTCACACTCCCATATTTTTATTGTCATCGAAATCGGTAAAATCGCCCATTTTTCAATCAAACCAGCTGATTGCCTGCTCCAGTTGGGGAATCATTGTGGTGCATTGAGAGCAAGCTCACATGCCCCCCCCCCCCGCAGTGATTTATTTCACAATACTTTGCACTGTATAGAACATACTGCTGATTTTATAAAATCAGCATTTAGAAAGCGCCCCTGTCATATCAAAGAACAAACTGTTGATTTTATATATCGTGCCTTTCGGATTGTGTGGTAATAAAACTTTTCAAATTCAATTGTGATGTTAGGCTATATAAGGGGTTAACTTTGGTCAAAATCACCTGTTCCTTCTTTCATCGGATTATTTCCATTATTGATACTTCTCAAAGGCATTCTAATACAAAACCTATCTAAGAACACTGCCAGTCACATAAAGTACCTTTGTGTGAAATTTCATAAAAATCGACCCAGACGTTTTCGAGTCTATAGTTGAACAAACTCACACATACACACAGATAAAGTTCCTTTTATATATATTAGTAGAGATTATAAGAATAAGAGTCACCAGTTATCAAGGCCAAAAAACATTCAAGGATAAAGGTTAACAAAGTGGATGGATTATTGGTTGAATGATGAAGAATATTATGACACGATTGTAAATGATGAAAAGAGACTGAGAAGGAATTTTCCACGAATCATCCCATTCAGTGCACGTCAACTCAAAAATATATTACTGCTTAAAAATATGAAAAGCCAATCGATAAATGTCAAAACACGTGATGAAAATCTATTTCTATATAGTATAATCCTTGACGTGTCCTGACTTGATCTGGAAAAAAAGAGATGCGTCACTTCAGAATGTCCAAGGAAGTGAAGGATACATCTGTCGGATGCAGGCTGATTTAGAAGTCAGAGATCCTGAAGTGAATGTCATGGGTTGATCTACTTTCTAGTATTGGGATGATAAATCTGAATCTGAAGAATCGGATCTTTTGAGGCTATCAGAATCGGTATTGGAAGCAGAAAAATTTGTGTTGAGATCAAAAGCAATTCTTTTAATTTATGTTTTTGTTTAAACACAAATTTTTCCATTACTGATGCTAATGATAAAATGATATTTATTGATTTTAAACTACATTAAAAACTTAAAGCCACAGATCATCCCCACAAGTGTGTTTTTACATTTGAAAAAATACACGCACATTTAACATGTGTTTTTTACGGTAATCTGTGAAAAAAATAACAATTTTATAGTTAAATATTTAGGGATCGATAAAGAATTAGAATCAGTAATTGTATCAGAATCAGAAAAAAATATTGGAATCGTCCCATCACTAATTAATAGACATTGTCTCTAAATGATTAAAGACTACAAATTATTCCAATGAATCTAACCGAACATACACTCCCATCTCAATGCTTTGTTAATCCATGGGCCCCACACAAAAAATTGCATTTTATCTTTGAGCCAGTTTTTGCTGTGTTTCTTTTACTTAAAAAGCTTTAACATAAAGTACATACTTAAAACTGTTCAAGTGATTCCATATGATTTTTACTGGTACTAATGATAAAATGATATTTATTGATTTTAAACTACAAGTAAAACTAAAATCGCCCCACCCCACCCTACGTTCACACATACAAGTGCATTTTTACATTTACATAAAAAATATGCATATATTACATGGGGTTTTTCAGATAATCCAAAAAATTATTTAAAAAAAAAGAACTTCAGTTAAATATTAAATCTAGAATCAGTAATTGCATCGGAAGCAGAAATTTAGAACAGAATCAGTAATTGTATTGGAATCGGTAATCATATTGCAATCTGGGATTTAGAACAGATTTAGTAATTCTATTGGAATTTGGAGTTGTATTGGAATCTGGAATTTAGAGCAGAGTCGACAATTTTTTCAGAATCTGGAAATTGTATCAGAATTCTGACTTTATCACAAAATCAGTAATTGCATCTGAACTGGAAATTTAGAACAGAATCAGTAATTGTATCAGAATCTTGAAATTAATTGAAATTAACAATTTTATCAGAATTGAGACTTTAAAACAGAATCAGTAATTGTATTGGAATCGGTAATTTAGAACTAAATCGTTAATTGTACTGGAATTCAGAAAAAATATTAAAATTGTTCAATCCCTACTTACCGTCGTTTTGATTGGCGTGAAGAGGTGACGACCGTTCCAGCCCGAGCCTGAGGAGGAGAGCCGTCTGCTTGAGCAAAACTACTTCTCGGGCTTGATATTGATTCTGCTTCTGCACTGCCTCGTTTACTGGAAACTGAAATAAAGAAGGAAAAATAAATGCCAAAGATTGGATCAAAGTTTTGTCTTCAAAAGAAGATATTTTGGTACTTACACAGGGTAAAGACAGTAAGAATTTTCCGAGCAGTTTACGAAATGCTGAGACAATTAAATTGCAGCAACCAATATCATTTAAAGAAAAATTGATTTATTATAAAAAGAACTAAATATTTACCTTGATTTGAACAAAAAGAAATCATAAAAAAATCATCATAAGAAATCCAAACAATTTTTTTTGTTATCAGTTATTTAAAAAAAAAAACATTTATTCATGAAACTTACCTTACAATGAGTGTTTTCCTTGATTTCAATTTTTAATTTTCTTAAAGTTTTGTAAAAAATTGTCTAATAATTATTCATTGAATTTTTTTATAACAATAAAAAGGATATTGTTTCTATTTTTTTTTTCCGATTAATTTTTCATTGAATTTTCTGCATAATAAAAATATATTTTTCATTGAAAAAACTTGGCCAGCGTTTGTACAAAAAAAAAAAAAGAAAAATTACAAAACTCTCATTCAACAACCTTTTAGCATTTGATGTAAACTGCCCAGAAAATTTTTACTATACCAGCGTACTTATTCTGCATAAGTATAGACATTTTAAATCATGTTTTTCTACGTATGTATACAAACCATAATATACGGCATAATCATGTCGACACATCGGTTCCCGTCAGATCACTGAAGTTAAGAAACGTTGAACCCGGTCAGTACTAAAATGGGTGACCATTTAGGAATTCTAGCTGCTAAATGTGCTTGCCACTTATTTCGGCATTTTTTTTCCTGTTAGTCTGGACGCAAGCAGTGCTAATTCAGGAGAGGTGTGGTTGGAGATTGTGCAACCCTTGTCAAGGGGGGGTGTCCATTATCTCTTAAGACTGAACAAGCCATAGATGTGTGCTGTCAAATACTGCCGGTTTTCTGGCGTTGCATGTGCTTGGCATAATAATAAGCCATCGTTTGAATAGCATTTTCACATTCAAACGTTGGAGAATAGACCATATCATGCATTTCTACGTTGACATTTAGTCAACCAACATATACGTCCACGTTTAGTGCAGGGAGACTTCGAAAAACCAGTTATCGTCTTTGGATAGTTCAGACTTTATTCTAGCTGATTGTATGCTTTTTTATCTGGTATACTTTAAAGTTTATATATATATATATATATATATATATATATATATCAGATTCAGCCACTCTGATGAGTCGTGGACGACGAAACACGTGTCAGTGGATAATTATATTTCAAAAATAATATATATGCCGCTCCCCATTAAAAGGGGGTACCAGATTGGTCAATGGGAAAATTATCCCCAACAAGCATTTAGGTAAAAATGCACTTTCGTATAAATACTTGAATTCATTCAAGAAAGTATCGCTAACAAAAACAAATAAAAACATCTATATATATATATATATATATATATATATATATATATATATATAGAGAGAGAGAGAGAGAGAGAGAGAGAGAGGGGCCAGTACCAGATAGATAATCATTTGGGAATACTAGGTGCTGTATGTAGGAGAACAGAAGAACGTCAACGCCTCCCTGCAAACCTTATGTCGTCATCTCCTGTACATACGACCGAGTACTGTTTGTGAATTTCATACTTCCATGAAACTTCCTCCTTAAGGAGAGTGTTACTTCAGTACAGTACACACACATATATATATATATATATATATATATATATATATATATATATTCGAAACACAAAAAATTTTCAATTATTATTAGATATCGATATTTCTAAATTTTACTTTGCTTTGTATAGCTCTGGGTGTTGGCCATTAACAATGGAAGCAGAAATTTTACATAAACAGCTGTACAAAGATCAAGTAAACTGGGTGACTATAGACCAGGGTGAAATAAAAGGTGACTATAGACGAGGGTGGAATAAAAGGTGACTATAGACGAGGGTGAAATAAAACAAGCAAAGATTAAATTAACGATTCTATCTTCTTTAATTGCAGATTTGGCAACTATCGGTTATTTTGAGTTTAACTTGGTTTGGCAATTCATCATGTGGTTTCAGCAAGATAATGCCACATGCCACACAGCATGCGATACGATCAATTTACTGAGAGAAACATTTGATAACGGAATAATTTCATGAACTGGCAATCTCGTTTGCATGATTAAACCCCAGTAGATTATTTTCTTTGGGGATATCTAAAGTCCCACATTGATAAACCAAACACAATAGACCACTTGAAAAACAAAATTCAACGTTTTATTGTCGAAATGCAGCCAAATTTATCGCATAGAGTTGTGAATATTGGATATCTAGTTTAGTCTATATGTGTGAACCGTGGGGATATTTGCCTTAAATTGTATTTGCATTATAAATGTCAAAAATCTTTGGAATAAACCACGTATTTGTATAATAAAAATATTTTCTTGTGATTTATTTTAATTTAAAGTTTGCTACCTCTAAAAAAATCAAAAGAATAAAAAAAAACACTTTATTTATTGTTTCTTCAAAAGAAGATATTTTTTTAAAATGATGTAAAAATTAATAGAAGTCCACTGTTAAGAAGCACGTCGAAAATTAAATGCAAAACATGACGGTTAAAAGATCAAGCACGTGAGATATTTTTTATTTTTTAAATAGATATTTATTTAAAATTTTTAATTTCCAGCTTATACCAAAGCCCTCATCAGGAATTTTTTAGACAATATTTGTTTTTCTTTTCTTTTTTCCTTATTTACCTTTTCTACGTATGTATACAAACCATAATTATGCGGCATAATCACGTTGACACATCGGAATTTTTTAGACAATATTTGTTTGTGATGTGATGTGTTGTTTGGCGCAGTTGTTGAAAAAAAAAATGTATTGTTTAAACAATGAGGATTTGGTATGAGTCGAAAATTCAAAATCTTAACTAAATAAATATTTATTTAAAAAAAAAAAAAATCACACGTGACTGATCTTTTAACCGCCATGCTTTGAATTTTTAAATGGTGTTTTTTCATATATATATATGAACATGCAGAAAGCATTACGTAAATGCTAACAGGACATAATTTTCCCTCACCAATGGGAACATGTTTCATCTTTATATAACTCATCAGCATGGTTGAACCCAATTACCATTTTTAAGTAATACTTTCCACTGAAAAGTATGGCATGCAAGATAAACAAATAAACGACATATAAAAAAGACAATACACTTATCACTAGGTAATTTCAGGCTCCAGACTCTGGAGTGCTGGTGTCGAATCTCGTTAGGTTAACCTTTGCTGATGAGCCATATAGTGACAAAACACGTATCTGTGGATAATTACATTCAAAATATACCTATACTAGCAGCAGGTCGCCTGACGTTGCCCGGTCGTAAAATACGCATAAATATTATATTTTGATTCATACAGAAACTTAGACATGTGCATGCTAGCATTGATTTTTCCTAAACAGTTCACTTCCTATAAGTGAAAAAAAAAAAAAAAAACATATTCGAGCTGAGATCAAAATCAAAACCTAAAGACAATAAGTTAAGTACGATAACCGTTAGGCTAGCTTGACACGATCTTTAAAAAGTGTTTTCAAACCTACTTATTTTTAACATGAGTAATCTGTCATGTGAACGATTCATGCATGCACATTCGTGAAACAGTTGACAAGCAGATAAAAATCTGATGACCCCCCCTTTCATACCAAGTTTTCAGTTTTTACCCCTTTCTTCTGTACCAAATTTTAAGTCTGTAGATCAAATATTAGTTGAGTACATAGGTTAAGAAGTGTCCTCATACACACACACACACATTCGCACTTTCATAGATATACTAGCAGGCTACCCAGTGTTGCCCAGTCGTAAAATATGCATAAATATTATATTTCAATTAATACAGAAAATGAGACATGTGTGCGAGTATTGCTTTTTTCTAAAGTAAAAAAAAAAAAAATAACACTCAAGCTGAAACTGAAACCTAACATCATTGAGTCAAGTATGATAACCATTAGACCAGCTTGACATGGCATTTAAAAAGTGTTTTCTAAAAATCTTATTCTTAACACAAAAAAAAGTGGTTATGTTTCTCGACCACGCACGTGCAAACGTGAAACAGTTAACAAATAGATAAAAATTTGTTAATTTTGAACTCTTAGCAGCCATTTTGTTTTTTTAGGATGAAAACCGATTATAAAGTTGTTCACATGTCTGAATAACCTGTATACCAAATTTCAAGTCTATTAATCAAAAATTCGAAGTGTCCTCTCTCTCTCTCTCACACACACACACACACACACACACACACACACATTCTCACATTTATAAAATATTATATAGATTATATTTCTCTTAGTTTTGATATTATGGTATCCGTTCAATGCACAAGTACAGATTAATAGAGATTAGGTACCACAGTTTTTCTCAGAAACTACTAGGTCAATTTGGCTGAAACTTTGCATAGTATTTTTATGATTAGGTGCAGCGGATCTTATTGTGGTATCCATTTGATGCACAGTTAGGGATTAGCATTTGCCATGAAAATAACATTAGTATTTAATGCAAAACATTAGCACAAATTTAACCACCTTCAACAATTAATTACTAGCAGTTCAACCCAGCTTTGCTCGGGCCCTATGAACTGTTCATAACTTTATGTACATATGTATATATATATATGTATTAAAAAGTTTGACTCATGTCCAGGTAACCTACATCTAAAATTTCAAGTCTTTAGACCCAAAATTGGTGGAGGAGTTTGGTAGAGTCTGTAAAGGTCAACTCTTT
>NC_136509.1:20633784-20753784 GCF_053919585.1 Euprymna scolopes | reverse complement strand
CCTTCTTTGCAGCGATCCTGGCGATACTCTCAATGTAATTGTTCCAACTCATGTTTCCTGTGAGGGTTAGGCCGAGGTGTTTAAAAGATGTACTTTCAGATAAACAGTCATTGGTCATTGCTATTGGTGGTAGAGAAGTTTTTTGTAACTTTTGATAGTTTCATTACTGCAATACCATTGGTTCTACTTGAAATCAAATATTTCGATTTTCCAATTTCATTATTATAATAAAAAAGAACCAGTCATTCTTAACATGGGAAGGGAGGGTTTTTTTTTTCAACTATTCTGTACATTCACCTAATAATTTAATAAAGAAAAGATACCGTTTGGCAATTGCCTGCTGCTGCCATCTTATTGGCTAAGCACTTCAGCATCTTCCAGTAGTTTACGTAAACTACACAGAATATGCCAATGATAATGCTCTTGAATTGAAAGCCATGTTTAATTTCAGAAGAGTTTCCAATGGGTAGCTATTCTGTACGTCTTGAAGATGAAGTAATTTCAATGGGTAGCTGTTCTGTACAGGTCCTGGACTTTATAATTTTTGCAGGCAAAGAGCAAAAGATCCTTCTCGTGTTAACGTGAAAAAATTTATGTGCTGAAATGCTAAAAGATTTAATATTTTCATGGAGCAATTTTGGTTTCTGATTGGTTCTAGCAGAATGCGCCTCAATTTGATTCCTCAGTTCCTATCACCAGTGTCTATCAGTAGAATCGTCCAACTGTCAGTGATTATACCCGCATTTATCAAAAATATTGCAACAAATGCATAATTACGCAAAATTCAAATATTTAAGATTTGAATTAAATTTGATCCATAGTAATTAGACACCAATTAAGCAAAGTTCACTGAATTTCAATTTCTTCTTAAGACTCCTTAAGCTTAAACCTTAAATTTTAGACATTTTCTAGAATCAAAATCATGTAAATTTGAATAAGGATTCTAAACAAAAGGTTTATTAATATTATATCTCGATTTTGAAAATTTTTAAAGGGACATAAATATGATATGAAATTGTTTTGGTTGAGGAATTAATTTTACCCGTCCTAGGACAGGTATTATTCATGTAATAAAATGAATGTTTCTGAATTTTTGAGATGTGGATTGATAATATGTATTATTTGAACTACTGTTCTTCCAACCTTCTTCAAGTGTATCTTTAAAAACTTTTTGTTCAACTTTGAAATCAATATGGAATTTCACACAAAATCTTTTATTTAATCCAGTGAAAAAGTAAAATTCAGTTTGAAGCAATACTTGTATTCTTAATATCGCCCTCAGTTTAATCCACAAGGATAGCATGCTCTTGTTCTGTCAGCCATGACTGAGTAGAAATCGTAGGTAATGTTAGAGAATAGCCGGGTAGAACCAGTAAATTATCTGCTAATCTATCTATCTATCTATCTATCTATCTATCTATCTATCTGTTTATCTAATTATCTGTTTATCTATCTATTTATTCGTGTATCTGTCTATCTTTCTATTTAATTATCTATCTGTCTGTTTGTATAATTATCTATCTATCTATCTAGTGATGAATAGACAACAGAGATTTGAATCATCATGTTTTGGCAGGTTGTTAGATTTTGTCAAACTCTGTGACTGGTCAGTTTGCTCCGGAAAGTATCCAAATGGGGACTAGAAGTGATGTGTCACAGGTCACGTGTTCTAGGTAGTTGGATTGGAGACACCGAGGAAGACAGGTGGACTAAACACTGGTCTCCCAAAGAGGAAGAGGGGGTCTCAGAATGGAGACAGAAGAAGCCTCTCCCCCCCTGTAAGCTAAAGCTCGTTGAATAAAATACATAAAATCTTCCATCTTCTTTGGTCCTGTCTTGTAGTGTTCCTTTAAGCAGATTCCAGCTCCCCCAAGGACGATTGACAAACTTCCCAGGAAAAACAATAGCCGAAACAGGTATGTCGTCATATCGTGTCATGTGTATGTAAAATATGTTCTGACACGCACACACCAACATGAATCATGGGTCGCTAAAATAAATATTAAGGATCTGAGGACAACAGTCGATTTCACAACGTACATATATTAATATTCCATTAATTAATCAAGAAAATGAGTTAGATAAAAAGACACAAAGAATGTCACTTACAACTGAATTTTACTTAGTACTTTATCTGTTATATAAGAATTCAGTTCTAAGTGACACTTTTCTGGCGGTTGAAGGTTCAATCCTCAATGTGGGCGATACTAAGAATCTAACTGCAAATTATTTATGAGAATTATTTATAAGAATAAGAAATTATGACTTTGCCGACATAAGTTGACTTAAAGTTCTCTTGCATGCATGTGCACATACACACACACACCAACACACACACAGAAACTCGTTTCTTATCGTTGAGCACTTTCAGTTAAATTAAAGTCGGTCAATTTAGCTCTTATGCATAGATCATCATATAACGATTAGATCACTATCTGACTGACGTAAATGAACATTTAAAATGAAGATGTTTAAATTCAACGCTATTTCACGTGGCTAATGGTAGCCGAATGGATTAGGTCTCCGCTAATCGAGCCAGAGATGTCTCGTGGTGCGGGGTTCAAATCGTTCGACTGGTATTAATCATGACACCCTGCACTGAAGATTGCTGAAAGGATGAAACACTAGTGTCTGTAGGTATTTAATTATTATAGTAAAAAATATAATTATATATATATATATATATATATATATATATATATATATATATATATATATATATTACTTGTTTATTGTTATATAAACATGCTCACATCCCGCTGCTACAAATAGCCACTTGTTTCAATCAAACAACAGATATCATCAGGCAGCGACTTGACTATTCAAAAGTTCAATGAATAATGGATTTTTATTTTAGGTAGGAACTCTTTAGAAGTTGGAGTTAAAAAACTTAAAACACAGGACTTTAATTAAATAAAAAAGTAAAAAGGGAGAGGCAATTTAAATAAAGTTAAAAGATTACAATGGGGAGAGAGTGATTGAGAAGAGAAAAAAGGAATAGAGACAGAAATAGAGAAAGAAAATATATAGAAAACAAAATAGAGAGAAAAAGAAGAGAGAAAATATATATATATATATATATATATATATATATATATATATATATATATATATATATATATATACATATATATATATGATATGGAGAAGAAAAGAAAAAAGAAATAAATGGTTATAATAAAGAGAATAAGAACTAGAAGGAAAAGGAAAGAATAATGAGATCTAGTTAAATAGAGAAAGAGAGAAAGTAAGAATTTGACAGTATATAGAAAAAGAAAAAGAAAAAATCTGCGTGTCAACCAATTTATGAACAATTATACAATTCAGTAATGAAACATATTATTACAAATACAAACAGAAGATACAATCCAAGCGTCAGAAATGTGTCAAAAAAGGCAGTGAATGTATTCGGCTAGCATATTTATCCTCTTACATACGTCCACGAGTAAAATCAACGCAATTCAAACATACGTCTACCATTAATTAGGCCCTTTATGCTAAATGATATAAGTTTAAAGTTTTCGCGTTTTTATAAATAAATATATGAATAAAAGAAGAAAATAATAATAAAACAATATCAAAATTATTATTATTAATAACAATAAACATAATAGTAATGATGATAATAATAATAATAATAATAATAATAATAATAATAATAATAATAATAATAATAATAATAATAATAAAAACAGAATAAAATTAATATTTATTATCTTTTTAATATAACATATTTAGCCATAAGAGGGGATTAAATAAATTAAATAGGTCCAATAATTATAAATAGAAAACTACTAATATTTATGTATATAAAAAGAATACAATACAAATATATATATATACACACACACATATATATACCCAAATATACACACACATACACACATATATATATATATATATATATATATATACATATATATATATATATATATATATATATATATATACATATACAAGTACATAAGTAAAGGTGTAACTATACTATTAAGTTGGAAGTTTAAGCTATTTAAGTATAGATATAAAGTCATATTAAATCACAAAATAATACATTCAATACCAGATTACTAATAACACAGATACAAGTACACTTACCAATAAATATATTCAGGCAAAAGAAGTAATTAAATCAACGAAATACTCAAAAATAGCGACGCACAGGTAGATAGTACCCAAATTAAAAATAATAAGATACATATGTATATACTCACAGAGAACCAACCGACATACTAATAAGCATATATATACATATATATATATATACATATATATATATATACATATATATATATATAATCTTATGTATACACATACATACAAAAAATACACAAATATATGCACACAATCATATACTAATAAACAACAACGCACACACACATATATATACTCACACATAAATATGTATAATTTACATAAATTATATATATAGAAATACATAAGAATCCAAATAATTTGGTAAGGGTACAGATAGATGCATACACACATGGAAACATACAAATGGATTGAATAAACATGGGAGGGTATACCAAATAATATAGAAATATATAGATCTAAGTACACACGGTCATAAAATAAATACATAGACACATACATATACACATAGACACACAGGTATATAAGATAGGAGAAGTAAAGAATGAAATCAGGAGAGGAGAAAGTATATTAATAGAATATTAATAAATTATAGAAATCAGTGATAATTTTTAATTTATATAAATTTTATATCTAAACTAAATTACTTAAAAGATGGGTTTTATAATGTTTGCAATTAATTGAATTTTCGTGCTTCTTATTTAATAATTTATCTCTTTCTCTAAAAGTAAGTATAAATAATTTCTCATAAAGACATAGGTAGCAAGGTGAGTTTAAAGATGAACAGGTTTTGGCTTTCTTTAAAATTTTCCAATTTACTATTGGGGAGTAACCTTGCTCTACTAGTTCATTGTAATATTTAGACAAGGAAGTTCTATTTTTGTACTCATTATTTTCAAAAGAGCACTTGTGACCGGTAAATCTTTACACCTTTACTTATGTACTTGTATATGTATATATATATATATATATATATATATATATATATATATATATATATATGTGTGTGTGTGTATGTGTGTGTATATTTGGGTATATATATGTGTGTGTGTGTATATATATATATTTGTATTGTATTATTTGTATACATAAATATTAGTAGTTTTCTATTTATAATTATTGGACCTATAATATAGATAATAAATATTAATTTTATTTTGTTTTTATTATTATTATTATTATTATTATCATCATTACTATTATGTTTATTGTTATTAATAATAATAATTTTAATATTGTTTTATTATTATTTTCTTCTTTTATTCATATATTTATCTATAAAAACGCGAAAACTTTAAACTTATATCATTTAGCATAAAGGGCCTAATTAATGGTAGACGTATGTTTGAATTGCGTTGATTTTACTCGTGGACGTATGTAAGAGGATAAATATGCTAGCCGAATACATTCACTGCCTTTTTTGACACATTTCTGACGCTTGGATTGTATCTTCTGTTTGTATTTGTAATAATATGTTTCATTACTGAATTGTATAATTGTTCATAAATTGGTTGACACGCAGATTTTTTCTTTTTCTTTTTCTATATACTGTCAAATTCTTACTTTCTCTCTTTCTCTATTTAACTAGATCTCATTATTCTTTCCTTTTCCTTCTAGTTCTTATTCTCTTTATTATAACCATTTATTTCTTTTTTCTTTTCTTCTCCATATCATATATATATATGTATATATATATATATATATATATATATATATATATATATATATATATATATATATTTTCTCTCTTCTTTTTCTCTCTATTTTGTTTTCTATATATTTTCTTTCTCTATTTCTGTCTCTATTCCTTTTTTCTCTTCTCAATCACTCTCTCCCCATTGTAATCTTTTAACTTTATTTAAATTGCCTCTCCCTTTTTACTTTTTTATTTAATTAAAGTCCTGTGTTTTAAGTTTTTTAACTCCAACTTCTAAAGAGTTCCTACCTAAAATAAAAATCCATTATTCATTGAACTTTTGAATAGTCAAGTCGCTGCCTGATGATATCTGTTGTTTGATTGAAACAAGTGGCTATTTGTAGCAGCGGGATGTGAGCATGTTTATATAACAATAAACAAGTATTATCAGCTCTGTTTATTGAGCACTATCTAGCAACCTCGTTGAATTCATTAGTCCATTACTTTTGGATATAAAAAAAACCCGAGTATATATATATATATATATATATATATATATATATATATATATATATATATATATATATATATATGCATTTATACATTAAGGTTAATTAATTTTTAACTATTTCTTATCCAACTGACAATAGCTCAATTACTAAGGCTGGAGTGCTAAAGGTTTTGGTTTCAGTTTCGATTCTAGCTGATGACACCTGAGTAATTTTTTTTTTTAATTACTACTATATAATATGTCATATCATAGAGATAGTGAATTGTTTCTTTATAATATATACAAAATCTGCATAAATTATAATATCATATTTAAGCGTATTTTACAACTTGGCGATGCCATGTGCCATCTGCTAGTTATATATTATGATATTTCAATATGTATTCAGATTCTAGCAACTTAGCATCGACATCTTCCAGAATCGTCAAGGAAGTAGTTGAAGATGCAAACATGATTCAACAGGCGACAAAATTGAATGAATTTGTGAAGTCCACTTTGTGTGTGAATTCCTTCCTCATGGGTTCCGAAACGGCTGAGCCTATCTTTTGCAAATTTCACACAATATATTATGTAATATATAATTTTATATTCCTGGCAATGTTCTTAGATATGTTTTGTACAGAAAATCATCTGATAATTTGATCGAAAATCAAAAAAAATCTGACCTTAAAAATAATCTTTCTTCTCTTTGTAGATAAAAAATAATTTTTACAAGGGAATATTTTATGTTACACCGGTGTAACGTAAAATATTCACCTGTAAAAATTATTCTTTTTTATCTCTAAAGAGAAGAAAGACTAAATATTAGCTGATGTGATATTGTAAAAAAAAACAAAAATTATTTGCGAATTAGTCCACTGGGCAATTATTCCTCGTAATATATAATATTCAATAGAGGATTGATTCTATAATAATACATACGCAATCTGCATAAATTAAAGTATCATGTTTAAGCCTATTGTATGACCGGGCAATGCCTGGCATCCAACTAGTACATATATATAAACCAGAGAAGCACACAAACATCAGGTAAAAAAAGGTAGAATTACTCACAGATATTCTTCATGCTAGGCACTATCATATTTGGAGATGAGTAACTATAACCAAGAATCGGTGAAGGGGCTCGCCGCAACTTTGGGCTTGATGTTGGAGATCGAGCGACAGAGCCTCTGGGAGACTGCATATGCCGAGGGGAGGCTGAAAAAACAGGGGTCTTAATCGGTGACGATGTAATCTTGGATGCAAAAGATTTTGTGGGACTTTCAACGGATGAAGAAATGGAGTCCAAACTGTGCAGGCTGCTCGTCGCCTTCACAGGGGTCGAGGGCCGTGTGTAAAAGTCTACTTGTTTCATGGGCAAACTCTTGCGGGGGCTACTCACAGGGGACGAGATGGGGGTGCCTGTCTTGACAGGAGTGGAGGGTCTGGAAAACCGTGAGTCTCCCACATTTATTGGCACAAATTTTCTCGGACTTGTGATGGGCGATGACGAAGAGCTGGCTGTTTGGCTCAGCAATCCGTCAACCATGGACTTGCTTGGCACGAAATTTTTTGAAGAGCTGACCGGTGAAGATATTGGACTGACTTTCATCGACTTGGGCGTCAGAGTGTCTGTGCTATGGGTGGTGCTGAGGGAAGTCGGTGTGAGCCCATCACAAAGCGTCTCTGAAGATGAGGCCAATACAGGAGTTGATGAAGGGGCAAGCAGTTTCCCGTTCTTTCCATTATCTAGTTCATCGGTGTCCTTCAGAGCGGTGGGGTAGTTTTCCATCACAGCTTTTGACTCCTTTAGGAAGACATCGTCATTGGTTGTAATAATGGGTATTTCATGGTCGTAGAGGGTCTCGCAGGAAGCTATGGGTGCAAGCTTCGGCCGAGATGGCTTCAGGTAGGAAGATATCTCAGACTGACTTTCTTCGCTTTCCGTTGATTCTCCTCCATGATCTGAAATACAAAAAAAAAGACGTGTATGGTTTGAAAAGAGAGAAAATGCAAAACAAAAATGGATATCAAATAATGAGATATAATGTCTGCACTTCTTACACAGCAATTTAGCTCGGATGTAGAGAGGGACAGCTTGCTATCAGAAGAGATTAATCACAGGGTGGAACAATAAAATTCTTCCCTTAAAGAAAACAACACTACAGCTTTATTTTCAAATTTTTGTTGAAAAAATCAATTCAGGTAACTTAATTATGTAGTAAAGCTGACATCTATTCAATGTAGCCACCTTCAGCCTTAATTACTGCTCTGAAAATGGGAGCATGCCTTTTCGACAAGCACTGGCAGGAGCTCGGCGGATGGTGATGATCAGGCTAGCTTTGGTTTTGTGGGAGGTCATGTTGGTGATGTTCTCAACGTATGGCCAAACAAAGTAGTCCAGCAGGTATAAGTTGGGGGAAGAGAAGGTCAGTGAGAGAAAGGAACAAAGTCGTAGCACTTCTTGTGGGCCAGTGCCAAGTCCTGCCAGTGGCCACCTGATCACACTAGAATATTACCACACTCTTCAGCACATCCAGAAACACTTTGGTGTTGACTTTTAAGCTGACTTCGAAGATATGAAGTGCCATGATGTGGCCTTCACTTGAAACCACACCAAAGACTGGAAACTTTGTTTTCATCACCCTGCGCATGTCACTGTTATTCGTGGCAATCCAGCAATGCATTTTGAATGTTGGCAATGGTCCTGTTGTCATAACTTGGATTGGTAAAGAGCATGAGTTGTACAATGGCACATCTCCGATTTTGCTCATTGAACTTTAAGACATAATAAAGACTACTATCGCTCTTGGGATTTTTATACAACTGGCCAACTAGTAGATGGTGTGCAACAAAAAAAAAAAACGGTTTTCATCAAATGGAAATGGAATCATGTCGTCTTTTCTGTGACAACAATTTTATCGTTCCAGGAATGCAACAGTTGAATAGCAGGTTCTCTACCACAAATACTGGGAACTAGTCTTTGTTTTTGCTAGCATCAGGAAAATTCATTGTATGACTGTATGTCAGCAGTATTTTCCCTAGACAAGCTAAAGTGGCTTCCTTTGAAGAGGGAAGTGTCATGGGAATATCAAGTTTACAAGCGATTTCCAGTCTGTATATCCCAGTTAGGGGGAGATGATGACGTTAAGTTTTTGCAGTTCTTATGGGGAGATGTCAATGTCCTTAGTCATGTGATTGTAGGATTGGTTGATTCACAAATGTGCTTATTTTATCCAGGAGGATGAATGTTGTTAGAGAGAGAGAGAGGGAGAGAGAAAGAGAGAGAGGGAGAGAGAGAACGATAGGGAGAGAGAGAGAAAGAGAGAGGGAAAGAGAGAGAGAGAGAAAGAGAGGGAGAGAGAGAGAGAAAGAAAGATTTGCTATAAAATAATATAAGAGTCACGTTACGATAAGAGAGAAAGAGAGAGAAAGAGGGAGAGAAAGAGAGAGGGAGAGACAGAAAGAGAGAGAGAGAGAGAAAGAAAGAGAGAGAGGGAGAGAGAGAGAGAGAGAGAGAGAGAGAGAGGAAGAGAGTGATAGACACACATTTAGTAAAACATATTTCATTTGCAATAGCTTTGGTAAACAATCATCTGGAGATGATGTCTTAATAAAAGCACTTATTCCCATTGGGTAGGCATTTGACCTATGAAAATCTTGCTACAACTAAGAAAATGACTTTTAAAAACTTCCCACAGTCCCCTGTCAGACATCATCACAAATAGTAACCCCTTATGTTCCAAGCGGCAAGAGGCTCATTTGGAGTGAAAATAAAGAACAAAAAAAAAACCCACTAAATTTTGGAATTCCTTCCCTGTTTCCTATTTCCCTGACTGTACAAACGTGCAGAAGTTTGAATGTAATGTGAATAGATATCTCGCTGCTCAACTCCTCCACAGTTCCCAGTAAGACATGATCCGAAATAGTAGTTCTTTACGTCAAAATGGCAATATGCCTTGTTTGGGGTGAAAAGGAGCTTAAAAAAAACAGAAAATTCTGAAATACATCACAGTTGCTTACATTTGTGAAATGCACTTGGTGTGCAAGGGGGAACGGGTTTGTCTATATTCACTTGACGGTTGTCTCCTGTAATTTCTGTTCTCATGCAGCCTGTGCTGATCCGTCGTCCATTGGGTTGTGGCCTAATGAGAAGGCGGGAATCTGGTGGGCTTCCGCTGAATTGAACCGTGCTGTCAGTGTAGATATCTGGATCATTCATGCTGGAAAGAAGTACGTACAAAAATATGTATAAATAATTAGTTAAATAATTGACTAAATATAGTAAGGGAGGTGGTTAACGGCACAAACTAAAAACCTGGGTGTGCCAAGTTCGAATCCAGTGTAACAGAGTGCGGACATAGCCATGACGAAATGACGTTATGTAAAGGAAAAGAAAGACTATAAAAAAAGGAGACGATCACATGAGAAACGTCACAGACGTAATGAGAAGTCACACTTGGTGGGAGAATGAGGAAATAAATGCTGTTGTTACAAAAACAAAAAGAAGTGAGTTTGAGTTATTTGTTGTTGTGGTCTCCTTTGCGACGTAGACTGCATACGTGTGGGTCCCGTCTGTAAAGTTGGGTAACAGTACATTAGTTCATGCCACAGAAACACTTTTATCAAACTTTCAACTGACCTTGTGTCAAACTTCTTAAAGAGGAGGTAAATAAAGCAAACTCATTGGTTAATCATTTTTTACAAAAAAACAATTTCATTAAATTAATTGTAATCTTGATTTCAATACAAATGGCTGATAGCACCTTTTTTTTTTTTTTTTTTTTCAAGAGTCTGATGTTTAAATATCACAGGAAACATAAGTTGGAATAAATAATAGAAAATATTGCCAGGTCTGCTGCAAAGAAGATAATCTCTCTCTACCAAGCTAAAAAAACTTCTCTGTCCATGTTTCTGCTCTTTAGAACAACTTGTCAGTGTGGAGGGAGGGGGGATCGTGATAATAACTATCATATCCAGGTTTAAAGTCGCCTTCGACAAACATTCACACGGTTATATAGATGCAATGTTTTCTCGTTTTTTACAGGGCTTGTTGCACTTTGCTAATTTTTTGCCAATAAAATTAGTTGATTGATAATCATCACTGACAATCTCGCCAATGACTTATTTATGAAAATCAAATATTTTATTTGCTTTAATGAACCCCCTGATAGCCTATAAAGTTGAACATTTCTTCATCTCATCTTAAGGCTAGCCATGTCTAATAATACTACATCAACAATAGCATATAAACTCCTAATGTCATAGCCGAGTCTTTTTCATATTCAGACTGTATGTTGACATAAAATGGCCTTTTACCTGTCTTTTCCCATCGTTTGTTGCACTATATTATTTTTTCTGACAAATAAACTTGATTTGGTGACTGAATTGAAATATAGTTGGACTCAGGATGAACCCCTGAAGGACTTCAGCATTAATACTATGAGCTGATTTCTGCCCATCATCCACTACTCTTATGAACTTATCAGGGAGAGAAATGCTTTAATTGAAAAGACAAGTAAATAAGTATGTAACTGATGAACTCTTAAACAACTGGTCACATAACACCGAAATTAAGAAATAGTAACCATACACCAGGGATGGTTTATAACGAGTAAAATCTTTGTTTGGATGGCTGAATAATGTATACAGATATATGTCGGCAAGTTGAAATGCAAAATGTTCATTTCAACTTGCCAACATACTTCTATTACTTTTGTGCATGCGCAAATTCATTCATAACTTGAAATGATTTAATCAAATCTGTTGATAGCTCAAACGGTAGGGAATACAGCTTAACACTACATCAACAATGGCACATATTTTTCATTGTTTGTTGCACTATGTTATTTTTTTGCCAAATAAATTTGATTTGGTGAATGAATTTAAATATACAAAGTATATTCCTATAAAGAAAAAGACGTTTGAAGTGTTGTGGAATATATATATATATATATATATATTTATATATATATATATATATATATATATATATATAAAATAAATTTATATTTATATTTATGTCTTATTTATATTTATGTCTCGGAAGTAGAGTGAAAAGCATATCTTATTTTTCTTTTATTAATATTATTGGAATCTTTTTCTTTTTTCCTTGTACACATTTTTGTGAATTATTCCATGGATTTCTGCCTTTGAATTATTATGGACCATCTTCTTCCAATTACGGGATTTCTTTGGATTTTACTTGCACAAATGGAAATTCTTTTAACTTTCTTGAAGTTATACCTTTGGATTTTACCATCACTGGATTTTTTACCTTCCACCAGACTATCCATTCGTGTGTAATCACCTTTTTCTTCACCATATTCCCTCTGCTTCACTTTTTTTGTTTGCAAGTAAGATCTTTGACTTACTTGTTGTTTCATCAAATACTTCTGCATGCAAAATCCGGTCCCGGATTTTGCTAATTCCTACCCTCTTATGAGAAGGAAACTATTTCTTTGAAACTCCGCGGATTAAGGACTATCCATTTATCTAGTGTTTCCTTTTTAGATTAAATATGTTTTTAACTCATTTCAAAGTGTTTTTTAACATATTTTATTAACTGTTTGCTCATATATATATATATATATATATATATATATATACTTCAGATTAGTTTTTTTAACAATCAGTTGGTATGGAAACCTGTGATTATAAGGTTTACAAAATATTACTGGCAGTAATATTATATAAGTTATTCCATCTAAATAAGAATTGCTCGATATGAGGATTCTACCAGACTTTGAATTACTTTCGCTGGACCCACAAACAAATTTATACAAACACGATGCGGATTACCCAATATATAACTTGGACCTTATTACCCAACGACTGTAAAGAACGCCTACCATGGATTTTACCATGAAATCTGGATCTACAATTTTCTGCAAATCCTCTTGCTATATATATATATATATATATATATATATATATATATATATATATATATATATACTACAGGACTTCTGATAATTTAAAGATAATTTAATTATGTTGACTTTGACTTTCTATGTCTCACTGACTTTAGCAAATAGGGTGTATACCTTTATAAATATTTGCTAATATTTTCTCTCCTCTGATGAGATGGTAGACATCGAAACCCTATAGGTTAAGGAGATTAATATACTAAAGTATTCTTTGTCTTGCTTAGAATAATAAAAATCTTTGATATGAAACTCAACCACTTCATTTCAATAAGGGTTTTTTAAAATTCATTGAATCACAATTTAATATATATATATATATATATATATATATATACATATATATATATATATATATATATATATATATATATATATAAGTGAAAGTGTGTGTGTGTGTGTACATTTCCCTATGAAATAACTCTGTCAATTTTCAGTCTACAGATTCAAAATTTGATATACAGGGTACTGAGATTTGGGAAAATCGATGTGATTGGTTTTCGGCCAGAAATTTGGCTGTTAACAAGTCAAAATTCAACGATTTGACCTTTGTGAACTCTACCAAACTCCTCTTATAATTTTGGGTCTAAACACTTGAAATTTTAGATATAGGTTCCTTGCACATGGATCTAACTTAATAACTTAATTTGAGCCAAAAACAATAAATTTTAAGGGGTCATAATAGGAGTCAAAGTTTTTTTTTTTTGCTCAACATACACCTCCAAATATCCGGGCAACGCCGGGCACCCATGCTAGTATAATATAAAATAGAATCTTGTTATTGAAAATTTATTCAATTATTTATATATATATATATATATATATATATATATATATATATATATATATATATATATATACTATTAATAAAATTCTAAATGTTTATTTATCTATTTATGTGTGTGTGCCTATATATACCAATAAAACTTTTGAACGGATGCACCGAATTGAAAAATTATTTTTTTCCCTGAAAGGTGTGCATCCCTAGATTGTTCTTATTTATATATGATTCGTAACGAACAATGCTGCATCACACAAAACGCCCGAAATAAGGGTTTTTGGGCCGTCTTGTGCAATATTCAAAAAAGTTACCTGCCCATGTCAACTGAAATTAGCACTGTCTGTATACAGTCGCGGTAACATCTTTCGACAGGACTTGTTTCCTTTCTACTTTCTTTCTATGGATCAGAAGATTCCAGGTTCAAATCCTGGCAAGTCCGTAATAATTTTAACCATCATTTTATCCAACGTCTACTCATTATCCTTACCCTTATTTAGGGTATTTTTTTTAGTGATTTTGTTTTGTGCATATGGGAATTTCCCATACTCCGAGTTCACATGATAAGTGTTGATGGTAAGACGATGTTGAGTGTATTCGCTTTTGTGTTTGACTTGGCATTGTGTGCCGACGTGGCGCAACTGCTAGTATAAAATAAAATCTTATTATTGAAAATTTATTCCAATTTTCAAAAAAAAAAAAAAAAAAAAACATTATAGACCTGTAAGAAAAGTATAAAAATTTTTATTTATTCGGCAGGGAGTACAAATAAACAAGAAAAACCTTATTCCATGGAGTTTCGAAGAATGCAATTCTTCTCATCAGAGGAAAGAGGTTTGCAAAATATGCAATAAATTTTGCAGGTTAAGCATCAAAGAAAACAAACAATATGAAATTGATCATACTTGCATCCAAAAAGTTATTTAAGAGTGACAGTTTATAGGGATTCAATGAGATTAAGTAAGCAGGAAACAGGAAAATGGGAGAAAAAATATATATGTATACACACACACACACACACACACACACACACACACACACACACAAACACACACACACAAACACACACACACACACACACACTTTGAGCACCGTGTATAAGAAATGCTAATACATGGTCAAACCTATGTTTTTTTAAAAGTTCTACCATTTGTGAGTATTCCTGCCAAATTTTAAGATTCTAACATGCATTTTATATTTTTGCAATAAGAAAAAATCAAGGATTCAGTGGAAAATGGAGAAAACAGAAATCTATGGAGTCATAATTTGAAATGGCCTCAGAAATTCATGATGACAAGATGAGAATATTAGCAGATTGCGATACTCACAAGTCAGAGAAATTAAGCGTTGCAGAGACAGTGTTGAAGATGACCAAGAGCAACAAGTAAGGATGGCTTTGACCTTACTCTGCAGATGTTCATGCAAGATTGTTGAATATCATGTCGTCAGATAGCAAAGAGCCTTTGGGATATACATTGGGCAAACAGACAAAATTTTGGCAAAAATAAACCGCAATTCTCAAAGGTTTCTGCCTGATGGGTCCATCATCTTTTATATGAAATGCAGCAATCTTGAATTGTTTGAACCTGCTGAAGATGATTTTCTTGCTGAAGACTTCAAAGCAGTGGAAGCACACATCATCTCTGACCCCAAAGAAGGCCATGAGCATTCCTTCAGTTGGCAAGCTCATGGCTTATATTTTCTGGAATTACCGGAATGTCATACTGATTAAATATCTTCAGAAATGTCACACAAGGACTCGACAGCATTGTGGACAACTGAAGCACTAACAGAAAATAATTAAAAAATAAGCCAGGAATGCTTATGGGAAGGATACTCTTCCACCGAGCCAATACACCACCTCACATCTCAGCGGCTGCCATGGCAACAATTCATGAATGTGGATTTAACCTTATTCCCCATCCATCTTATTCACCAGACCTGGCCATTTCCAACTTCCATCTTTTCTTCCAAATGAAAAAATCATTTTGCCAATGATGATGATGTCATAGTCGTTAGTCCCAAACAAGAGTTCTTCTATACTGAGATAAAAACATTTCAGCTTCGATAGAGCCAGTGTTCAGCTCTTGAGGGGAGGGGGGGGGTCTATGTTGAAAAATAAATAATCAAAAATTACTTATCCCTTTTAGTCTTTTTTCTGATAAACCCCATGTATATATATATATATATATATATATATGGAAATTTGTTTTCTATTTTTTTTCAAAATCACATTATATATATATATGTATATATATATATAATGTGATGTATATATATATAATGTGATATATATATATGTGATATATATATATATATATGTGTGATATATATATATATATATGTGTGATATATATATATGTGTGTGTGATATATATATATATGTGATATATATATGTTATATATATATATGTGATATATATATGTGATATATATATCACATATATATATGTGATATATATGTGATATATATATATGTGATATATATATATGTGATATATATATATATGATATATATATATGTGATATATATATATATGATATATATATATGTGATATATATATATATGATATATATATATATATGATATATATATATATATGATATATATATGATATATATATATATATATATATATATATATATATATATATATATATATATATATATATATGTGATATATATATATGTGATTTGGAAAAAATTTAAAGGGAGGAACGCAGTTTTTTCAACATCTTTCATTGTTTTTTTTTTTGCTACATTTTATGATCAAGAGTGGAGAACTGCTTGAAATATTAAAAAATAAAATCTTAAATATAAAAAACAACATCGTTTTTATGCTTTGTAAACTCCTCATAACCTTGAAATTATTATTCTAGATGCAAAAGCGGAATAACATTTGTATATTTTGGCAGCAAGTCATTATTCAAGCACACCTGATTGAACATGACTTAGTTTTTCTTTTTTCCGATTTTGTTAGATAAGTTTTCAATTTGCCAAGCAGTTTTTTTTTCGGCTGGCATATTGTATATTATGGCGCCCAGTAGTTGTTGTTCGACCATATTCTTCTCAAGTACTTTCAATCGATACATCTGATCGTCGTCAGGAGCAATTGTTGTTCTTATCATTTTCTTTAAATACACCAAGCCTCAAATAATAAAATGACAACAACAATCGCTCCTAACGATGATCGGATGCACCGATTGAAAGCGTTTGAGAAGAATATGGCTGAACAACAACTACTAGGCGCCATAATATACAACATGCCAGCTGAAATAAAGACCATTCGACAAATTGAAAAGTTATCCAACAAAAGAACTCAGTTGTGTTTAGTCAGGCGTACTTGAATATGTATATACATATATATATATATATATATATATATATATATATATATATATATATATATATATATATATATATATATATACATATATGTATATATTACAGATGTTATTTTATTTGTTTTTGCTTTTGCGATACGTTTTGAATGAATTCAATTATTTATACAAAAGTGCATTTTTACCTAAATGTGAGTTGGGAATAATTTTCCCTTTGACCAATTTGATACCCCCCCCCAAAGGGGGAGCGGCATATATATTGTTTTGAAAATGTTTTAAAAACAATATACCGCTCCCCATTTGGAGGTAACAAATTGGTCAAAGGGAAAATTATTCCTAACTCGCCTTTAGGTAAAAATGCACTTTCATATAAATAAATAAAATAACGTCAATGTAAATTGCGATATATCCAAACAGTTGTACGAGGTGATCCAGTGGTGAGAGTTTAGGCTTCTTACCATGAGGTCCTGATTTCGAATCTCACTAGATTCAGCCACTTTGATGAGTTGTAGACGACGAAACAGGTGTCAGTGGATAATTATATTTTAAAAGCAATATATATATATATATATATATATATATATATATATATATATATATATATATATATATCAATATTTAAAGTGATGGTTGTGTAGTTCCAACGAGAGAAAAAAATGTATATTTAAAAGAGTGTAGCCATCAACAATTGTGGTTTTTTTTAAAGGTTTTCATCAAACGCGTTATAAAAATATTTTAAAATAAAAATATGATGAAAACCTTTAAAAAAAAAACACAATTGTTGATGGCTACACTCTTTTAAATATATATATATATATATATATATATATATATATATATATATATATATATATATATATATATAAGATAAAAATTACAATTAAATTTACCAAAATGATCCAAGATGGTAAAATTAAAGTATATTATAAATATTAAAGAATTAATATTTATAAAATTATCTAAGCCAGATGTAAAAGCTCGATAAAACTAAATAGGAGCTAGAGCTTATAATATGAGCAAACAGTTAATAAAACATGTTAAAAAACACTTTGAAATGAGTTAAAAACATATTTAATCTGAAAAGGAAACACTAGATAAGTGGATAGTCCTTAATCTGCGGAGTTTCGAAGAAATACTTTCCTTCTCATCCGATCCCGCATTTTGCTAATTCCTACCCTCTGATGAGAAGGAAAGTATTTCTTCGAAACTCCGTGGATTAAGGACTATCCACTTATCTAGTGTTTTCTTTTCAGATTAAATATGTTTTTAACTCATTTCAAAGTGTTTTTTAACATGTTTTATTAACTGTTTGCTCGTATATATATATATATATATATATATATATATATATATATATATATATATTTTAAAATATAATTATCCACTGACACATGTTTCGTCGTCTACGACTCATCAGAGTGGCTGAATCTAGCGAGACTAAAAATATATTTATAATTATTTTTTTACTGCGTGTGTGTGTCTCAATCTGGTTAAGCAAAGATTCAATGCTGCAAGTTTGTCGTTCCTCTAAGTAGCTAGTTACCATTTAAAGTAAAAAATAATAACAAATATCTATTATTTGTGTAGAAACTGGATATTAGGACTCTTCATTACAGCGTTGACTGGAGGATCGATGATTGACCTTAGCTTGGAACATCGTGTGGGACGATCACCACCTAGTGGATGTACATGGGAAAAGTCCGAAACAACGTGTGGGAGACGATCATGGCTTAGTGAATGTGTAACGTTGTCCGGGAACCAATACGTTGTAGCCTCCTTCGCAAAACAAAGAACTTCAACTCACTTTTTTTGTTGTTGTACAACATTTATTTCCTCATTCTTTCGTTAGGGCTGTGATGTCTCTCACGTGATTGTATTCTCGAACGTCATCCACCTCTCTAACATGATCTTTCTCCTTTTTACAGTCTTTCTTTACTGATGATGTCATTTGCATATGCGTGTCCACGCTCTGTTACAACTGCACACCGGTGCGTTTTTCACACATATACATTGTACAAATATTTAAATATTAGCTTCGACATGTAAGCTGTTTCCGGAGAAGATGACCAGAATTTTGAAGCATAAATATAAACATATATTAAACCTTAGGAATGAGTATATTTTGCAATATCGATGCAGAAACGAATTAAAATGATAAACAAACGGTAAGTGTATTCTCGCTCTTATAAAATTAGAAGAGTAGTTATTATGATTTCTCATTTATTTAAAAATAATCCTACATACGACATATCCGATGGATAAACGAGGAACGCGTGTTTGCTCAACTTACTGAGGTATTGCATCCAAGTTGCCACAGCAATCAGGATTTCTGTACACTTTCTTTAACGCTTCCAAGACAGTATAACCAGTAGTGAATACTTTGTACGTGAGTAGGAATGTATTAAGAAAATCAATACTGAGGAATCGTAAATCTGTCAAACGATCCAAGAGGCGTTCAACTGTGGCGTGACGAATCTGGAAGACAAAGACAAATGTTTATTTAAATATTTATGATGATTAGTTATGATGATTCGTTATGATGATTAGTTATGATGATTAGTTATGATGATTAGTTATGATAGCCTTAGATATATAAATAAATATTTCATACAATTAAAACAAATAGTACTTTATTTATTTAAAGTTGTGATAATAAGTTATGATAATTAGTTATGATAATTAACCTCAGAAATAAATACTTTATACAATTACAACAAATATTACTTTGTTCATTTGAAGTTATGATAATTAGTTATGATAATTAGTTATGATAATTAACCTCAGAAATAAATACTTTATACAATTACAACAGATATTACTTTGTTCATTTGAAGTTATGATAATTAGTTATGCTAATTAGTTATAATAATTAACCTTGGATATAAATACTTCATGCAATTACAACAAATAGTACTTTGTTTTTAAAGTTATGATGATTAGTTAAAATAATTAGTTATGCTAATTGACTTAAGAAATAAATACTTCATACAATTACAACAAATACTACGTTATTTATTTGAAGTTATGATAATTAGTTACAGTAATTAACCTCGAAAATAAATACTTCATACAATTGCAGCATATGGTACTTTGTTCTTTTAAAGTTATGATAATTGTAAATATACTTTACACAATTACAATAAATACTACGTTATTTATTTGAAGTTATAATAATTAGTTAGAATAATTAACCCCAGAAATAAATACTTCATACAATTGCAGCAAATGGTACTTTATTTCTAAATTGATGCTTCAGACTACAATTCTCGTCAAGAGTTTTACTTTTACAACGTTTCGATCGATGTAACCTCCGATCATCTTCAGGTGTATGTTGTCGAACTCTATAACCTTTCTGTCAAATTCGACAATCTTCACAGAATTTTGAACGGAACTCCTTATTTTAATTCACGGGGATAATATGCTCTCGTTCTGTCAGCCATGACTGGGTAGAAGTTTGAAATAATTCGCAATTGTAAATTTGTGTGTTGCTCGCACTGAGGATTGAACCTTCAACCTCTAGAAGAAAGCAACTTATAAGTGAATTATACCAACTACTTTATTCACTATGCTACAAGTCATTGCAGTCGAAGGTTACATTGATTGAAACAATATGAAAATATCATTAAAGTTTAGAACAATAACAGTAACAATAACCCGAGAAGCCAAATAATACGAAATAGTATTTTGTATAAAAAGGACTTCACTGCTTGAAACACTTGATAATAATTAAAGATTTAAGATTTTGTTAAAATTATTTTTTTTCTTTTACATACTTATTTGATAAAAAGACCAGACGAGTTTGAAATTGTTTTTAATATATATTGCCATATTTTTTTAAAATAAAATTGAATTTTCTTTTTTCTTTCAAATTTTCAAATAATTAAATTTTTTTTTTTTTTTTTTTTTTTTTTTTTTTTACACAGTGATCACCACTTATCAAGGCCCGGAAGCCACTCAGGGATAAGGGTTATTGCAAGTACATTATGTTAGTGAGGAGATTTGCTGAAATGTTTACTTAAGGGGGGGGGGTTCATTAGGAATTTGTTAACATTGGACTTGAAGACATCCATCTTCAGGAAATTGGACAGTTTGTTCTTTTGTTTTCTTTTTTTTTCTTTTCTTTTTCTTTCTCTTATATGCCATGCTGGTAGTAATCCCTCCTTGGCATGATTTGAGATTTTTGAAGTTAAGTTAAAATGATATTTATATGTTTGATTACAGTTTAAACTATTATCGAGAGTTTCGAACAGTAAATTCCTGTAAACTGTAATCAGACAAACAAGCATTCTTTTGACTTAACTCCAAATGTCTCAAATCATGCCAGGGATTACCACCACCATGACATATAAGAGGAAGAAAAAGAAAAAAAAAAAAAAGAACAACTGTCCAATTTCCTGAAGATGAATATTTTATTATTTGAAAATTTAAAAAAAAAAAAAAAAATTTCAATTTTATTTTTGATAAACAGCAACAATTTTATACTCGTCTGGTCTTTTTACCAAATAAGTAGGTAAAACGAAATAGTTTTAACAAAATCGTTAAATCTATAAAATATTTTGTATGTTTTGTTTTGTTTTTTTTTAAATTTTAAAATAAACATAAAAACTAAATATGACCTTTATTATCAGATATCACTTTTATTATGACCTGTTACTAGGGCTTATACAGAAAAGAGTTCATTTTTTTTTTTATTGAGCAGGTAAATAGGGACGTTTTTTTAAAATTAATGAATTCTGTTTATTTTAGATGAGAATTGATTATTCGTATTATTTGGATTCTTCAAACTATTATTCTCATTATTTACATTCACAACGTTTGAGCCGATGTAACCTCCAATCTTTTTTCAGGTGTATCTTGCTAAACCCGAGAATCTTTCTGTCAAATACAAGACTCTGCAAGGAATTTTGAGTGGAATCATTTATTTAATCCACAGAGTTAGCATGTTCTCTTTCCGTCTGCCATGACAGGGTAGAAGTCCTAAACAATTCGCAATTGTATTTTGAGTGTTGCTCGCAGTGAGAATTGAACCTTCAACCTCCAGAAGAGTATAACTTACAACTGAATATACCAAGTATTTTATCCACTACGCCACGGTTCCTTACGGTCAGACTTTACATTGATTAAAACGTTATGACAATACCACTCAAGATGAGAGCAGTAGTCCAAATAATACGTGCTACAGTGCTAAGGAAATTGGTTTCAACTTTAAAAAAATTTTTTTTAAACATTCATTTTTTTTTAACACCTGTAAGTCACAAATAAGTAGGTAGAACGAAATAGTTTTAACTAATTTCCAATAACATTGCCTTTCAAATAATTTATGTCCATATGATGTCAGTGGGCAGCAAAGGACCTGGGCGACAACAATTAAGAACGACTTGACGGTACTGTTGGGCCCACATGTAGTTGGTCTCCGGTGTTAGAATCGGAAGTAACATTGGAATTAGGATTGGTCAGCCATTTTCTGTGACCTGGCCGAGGATCATCGAAACTGGACTGTGATGGTTCGAGTTATTATTCGCGCTCAATCCGATCTAGATGGTAGCTGATACAAGTACAAGATAGTACCAACAATATCCATTTTCCCACAATTTTGAATGGCCTTATGCCTCATTTGTTGCAAATGTAAAATTTTTTATATTTCTACAAATAAATATTACAAAGTGTAGTATCTATTCGGATATTACACTACATCTTTCCTGGCTCCTGTCAATGAAGCAGAATTCATTCAAGACTGAGGCAATTTTAATTTTAATTTTTTCCCCAATCCGGAGTGACCCATTTTGAGGAAATAGATTTGCTCTTCATTAAAAACTAACCTTGAGTCTAACTTTACCCTCACAAGGAAGCAAATAAAAACGGAATACTTACCTGCGGAACTCTGCAGGAATTTAAGGTTCTGCTAAACTTTATGTCAATATCATCACGGAACAACTTTGGATCAGACCTGGAAAAATGAAGATGAAAAGAAAAAAAATGGATTATTCTAGTGGTAGCCATTTTGTGTGCTTATTAGTAATCGGTGCTGTGTAAAAAAATTTTTTAAAACCAAAGAATTTCAGGTAAAAACATCATTACATACTTACGTGTCATGTCGAAATTAGTATAAATTCCAAAAATTACAAAAAAATAATCCAGCAGAAAAATAATTACAAGTAAAAATAGAATTTATCGAATTTTCAAGTTTTATTGTATATTTTTAATGTGGAAGAGTTGTGCGACCAATTCAGTCTGAAAAACTGACTTATCTCCCTTCACTTAAATTAAGAGTCCGCCATTTTAAAACAGAATGTAGTTGTGGATGATTTTTTGTTAAAAATGCATTTAGCATATCTACTAGATCACCAGTCTACACGAGCACCAAGTTATCTACATAATTAAGGGAAAGTTTATTTTTTGAAAAAAAAATGACATACAGACAAATGACCTTCTAAATGATATGACCGTAAAATATAAGAATATATAATTATTAATGCATTTAGAATGACCAGAAACCCTGCATAACTGCAGTAAAGCGTGAAGTTAATCCTCCATGTATCTATAATAAAATGTGTATTTCTCAATAATAAATGCGTATTTCTTAATAAAAAAAATATGTATTTCTCAGTAAAAAAATGTCTATTTATCAATAAAAAATGTGTATTTCTCATTAATAAATATGTCTTTCTCAATAAAAAAAGATATATTTCTCAATAAAAAAGATATATTTCTCAATAATAAATATATATTTCTCAATAATAAATATATTTCTCAATAATAAATATATATTTCTCAATAATAAATATGTCTTTCTCAATAAAAAAGATATATTTCTCAATAAAAAAAGATATATTTCTCAATAAAAAAGATATATTTCTCAATAGTAAATATACATTTCTCAATAATAAATATATATTTCTCAATAATAAATATGTCTTTCTCAATAAAAAAGATATATTTCTCAATAATAACTATACATTTCTCAATAATAAATGTATTTCTTAATAAAAAAGATATATTTCTCAATAAAAAAGATATATTTCTCAATAATAAATATATATTTCTCAATAAAAAAATATATTTCTCAATAAAAAGTATATATTTCTCAATAAAAATGTGTATTTCTCAATAAAAAATATATATTTTATCAATAAAACAAATATATTTCTCAACAGAAAATATATATTTCTCAATAAAAAATATATATTTCTTAATAAAAAAAATGTGTATTTCTCAATAGATTTTAATGCAAAAAGATTCCTCATATAATAATATTTAGATCTACGCCATGATTTAATGACTTTCCACAATCACCTGTTAGACAGGATTTCAGATAGTAACCCCGTATAGCAAAGACACTAAATCCCATTTGAGTTTATTGTGAGAAAGAATTCTGAGCAAGCATAAAAATTTCTTCTCTTTTTTTTTGTCAAATATTATTATACAAGAAATCTTTGCAAAATAAAATCTAGTATGAAATATACACTTTAAATATGTAAACTTTAAATAAATTTATCAAATTTTCGATAACTTAGAAAACTTTAGCTAATGTTTACAGACCTTCTATGCAATCATTTTTAATAATTTTTTGATTTTTTATTAATTTCCACATGGTGCATAATAATCTTACTTTACTTAAGTGTATTATTTTAATATCCAATTATAATGCACACGCATAACAATAATAACAAGCATAGCTAACTATTTGAGACAATTCTTCGTAGCCAATGAAAACATCTCGAACTACAGACAATGTGATTGTATAAATTTGCATGTGATTGTATAAATTTATATGTGATTGTATAAATTTATATGTGATTGTATAAATTTATATGTGATTGTATAAATTTGCATGTGATTGTATAAATTTGCATGTGATTGTATAAATTTATATGTGATTGTATAAATTTATATGTGATTGTATAAATTTATATGTGATTGTATAAATTTGCATGTGATTGTATAAGTTTGCATGTGATTGTATAAATTTATATGTGATTGTATAAATTTGCATGTGATTGTATAAATTTATATGTGATTGTATAAATTTATATGTGATTGTATAAATTTATATGTGATTGTATAAATTTATATGTGATTGTATAAATTTGTATGTGATTGTATAAATTTATATGTGATTGTATAAATTTGTATGTGATTGTATAAATTTTCAGTGTTGCTATAGACATCATACTGAAGAATTGTCAATTCAGAAAAACACATCTACATTGATAACGATATTTAATTTATAAATAATTATATACGTCCCTAAAAAAGGCAACATAATGCATGTAATTGAGTAAACTCTCTCTTAATAACTTAAAACGCTGTTATTATCATTGACAAATAGCAAATTATACATATATATATATAAATAATTATTTTTTATACCTACAGAAACTAGTGTTCCATGCTTTTGCAATATTACGTGTAGAAAGTGACGATTGCCATTGTTCAAATGATTTGATCCTCACTATGAAGTCACTTTTGATTCCATTAGCAATGAACTAAACCCCTAAGTCACAGTCAACTATCACCACAGAATAAAGGGAAATTTTAACATTAATTCAGGCGATCTACAGTGATTGAGTAACAGGAAGTCTTGATCTTGCAACGACGCCAATTGACCAAGTTTTCATTTTCCAGACAGTGCTCAAGTGTTAAGAATTTAATTCTTAAAGGGCCGAAATAATTATAAATTATAATAATACTAATTATTTTTTTTAGTGAAAAATGAACACACACACACACACACACACACACACACACACACACACATATATATGTGTGTGTGTGTGTGTGTCCATATATATATATATATATATATATATATCAGAAGATATACTATTTTATATATCACTTCTCAGTATTTACTTCAATACATGACTAGAGCTAGATAGTAAATTATGAAAAATATACGGTAATTAAACTACACAAAATCTTTTGTGTTTCATCCATGTAGGGTATGGTCAGGCTAAAATGTTTAAAATTCTTGTTACCTTGTTTTTATATATATATTGTTAATTATTTTTAAAACAGTAATCTACGTATATGCATGTTTCGAGGTAACTACCTCTCTTCAGCATAGCTTGACTGTGTCTAGGAATATATATATAAATGATATGAATTTCATGCATGACGGTTTCCTATGGGGATAAAACGTGGAAGATTCTGTGTAGTTTAATTACCATATATTTTCATATAAATAATAAATAATATTTATAAAAGATAATAAAAGAAATATTCCTTTCATTTTCTTTTAAAATTGATGGATTCATGTTGAAGCGGTTGAGGTGCACAAATGCAAACATATGCATGACAGCTAGTTGGTAAATGCACCGAATGATGAGGTCAAGTTGTTATATTTAGAGCGACAGGGTGAAAGGTCAACTACTTCATGCATGCCCCTGTCGGAGGTGAGGCCTGCAAACAAAGCAGGTCACATATATAACCCAGAGAAAAATGGAAAAAGAGACAGAAGTGACAGTCAGTCGAGAAATCAACGCCATACAAGTGTGGCTCTAATCCACTCACTTCTTCATTCCGCTTTTTTTTTTCTCCATCTCTGGCTAGGTGGACGCATTTATGACACAGTAATGACAAACAGCAAATGAAAGTTTTATATTCTTATACAAAAACAAGTGGATGAGTTTTGCTTTTTGGCTAATGAAAAATCGACTGTACAATACGTTTTATTATTATATGTTGTTTTTTGTTATTTGTTCCAGCAATAAATGTATTATTAGTATAAATTAGCTCCCAGAGTTTTGGAGAGTTGCCACCCATACTTTCTTCCTTTATTTGTCCATTATCACCGTTTTAGAGACTTGTAATTCATCACTCTGTTTGTTTATATTTTAATACACTTCAAAATCAGAATAAGCATTCTGCACATAAGGTTCAGCATTATTGTAGCGGTTGCGGTGCACACATGCAAGCATATGACACACACCAAATGATGAGGTCAAGTTGTCAGGTTGAGATCGACAGGGTGAAAAATCAACTACTTGACGCACGCACCTATCAGAGGTGAGGCCTGCAAACAAAGCAGGTCACATATATAACCCAGAGAAAAAAGAAAAGGAAAAAGAGACAGACGCGACAGTCAATCGAGAAATCAACACTACACAAGTGTAGCTCTAATCCACCCACCTCCTCAGTCCTCTCTTTTTCTCTGTTTCTGACTAGGCGCACACACTTATGACGCATTTATGCCGAACAGCAAATAAAATTTTTTTATTTCTATACAATAACAAGTGGATGAGTTTTGCTTTCTTGCTATCGAAAAATCGACTGTGCAACAACGTTTCAGTGTGGATCGCTGTTATTTACTTTCTTCTCGCCACAGGGAGATGTAACACAAGTTCGTAGTTTAGGAGGAGAGTGAAGACAGCACTCATAAAAGAGCAGCACTAATCATGCCCATATTCTTTTCATTTTCTTTTAAAATTGATCGATCCATATTCTTCTGATTAGTCAGGGCAGAATAGATTAAAAAATCGACATAATAATTATATGATCGTTTCTGTGCTACAAAACAGGTGCTGTCAAGAATTGAACATTTAATATGCTTAAAGAAATAAACCGTAAGATGGGCCACATCTTGAAATTTGTAAATATAGACTTTTAGTCATTTATTTGTATATACTCTGTTGTTACATCTAAGCTTCATAAGTTAAAAGACTGGCATGAATAAAAGGTGAAATATAATTGATTAAGCATATTTTTCCCATATATATATATATATATATATATATATATATATATATGTATATATATATTATTGGAATTTTCCCCTTTTCTTCCCCTTTTCTTTTCTTTGTACATATTTGTGAATTACTCCATGGATTTCGACCTTTTGGATTATTTTGGACCATCTTCCAATTAAGTGATTTCCTTGGATTTTACTTGTGCAAATGGAAACTCAATTAACTTTCTTGGAGTAATATTTTTAGATTATACCGTCATTGGATTATTTACCTTTCACGAGACTATCCATTCACATGTAATCACCTTTTTCTTCACCATATACCCTCTGCTCCACTTTTTGTTATCAAGTAAGATCTTTGACTTACTTGTTGTTTCATCAAATACTTTTGTATGCAAAATCCGATTCCGCATTTTGCTAATTCCTACCTTCTGATGAGAAGGAAAGTATTTCTTCGAAACTCCGCAGATTAAGGACTATCCACTTATCAAGTGTTTCCTTTTCAGATTAAATATGTTTTTAACTCTTTTTCAAAGTGTTTTTTAACATGCTTTATTAACTGTTTGCTCCTATATATATATATATATATATATATATATATATATATATATATATATATATATATATATATATATATATAATGAATGACAAAAGTCTATATTTCAAAGTTCATGATGTTGACCATCTTACAATTCAGTTGACATTTACAATTCTTGGCAGTGTCTGTTTCGTAGCACAACAGATACTGTCAAGAATTGTTAATGTCAACTGAATTAAAGGAATAAATTGTAAGACGGTCAACCTCATGAACTTTGCAATATAGACTTTTGTCATTCATTCATTATATTGCTCTGTAATTACATTGAGCTTATTAAATAAGGATTGGTATATATTAGAAGGAAATGAAGTATATTTCCACAGAAATCGGATTTCGCCACAGTTTGACCTGTGTTAGTTAATAGATATTCTTGTGTGCTCAGTTATTAGGATGCTCGCCTGGTATGCAAGAGGCTTGGGTTTCGAATCCCGAGTTCAGATGTGTCTAACTGATGAGCCCAAATGAGGGCGAAACCCCGAGTCTTAGACTTCTGGTTTGTTAGCTGTTATGGCTCTTGCTTGCGAGCTGCGACGTTGTCTGGCTGTGGGAATAGTTATATATATATATATATATATATATATATATATATATATATATTGGTTAGGAGCCTTGACTGTCGTACGGACGGTCGGGTTTCAATCCTGGCTTGAGGTAGTTGTCTGTGTAGCCGCACTGATGAGCTGTGAAACAGCGAAACAATACTGCATGTGGATGACTATATATATATATATTGTTAGCTGTTATGGCTCTTGCTTGTGAACTGCGACGTTGTCTGGCTGTGGGAATATATACATATATATATATATATATATATATATATATATATATATATATTCACTCATTCTTATCAGTTGTATTTGTTCACTGTTTATCTTTATATATTGTCTATCTTGCACTACTTCTTTATTTATTGCGTTGTTTATCCACATCCACCTGCCTCCGTTCACATCTCTCCATCTTCATCCTGTTTATTCAACGTCTCAGTTTGTATTCACCCAGAACCTCATCAGTCAATCTTAAAAAAAATAAACAAATAAAAGGAAGCTATAATAGATTTGCTGTGTTTCTTTGTAAAAAGGTCAATCTAGATATTTCTGCGTGGTTTCTATTTTTGGTTTTGCCATTCTATACATTTGCCGATCTATAAATTACACCGGCTCCAAATGACGACGCCAATTTAGGCCTCAGTTACGACATTTGTTTGCTGTGCACAAGTAATTACACTTACAACATATTCAGCCATCTTGTGACACCCACATGCAGTGACGTAGAGTACAGATACATGGAAACATATAAGAATTGTATGCAACATAAATACACTCGTCATTATATGTGGTTATTATCTATATATTTCTAGTGTACAATCTCTTGGAGTTATTTTAACTCTAAGGCCAACAGAGTATGAGCCATTTTTAAATTGACCTTTTGATGGAAGAACAATTGATGTTCTGTGCAGTTCTAGGAGAGCCATCCTCCCAGGCCGTTGTCTCCCATCTTTTGGGTTGAGTAAGTTTCTTGCTTACTGCCTGAGGCGTCCCTATTTGAGCATGCCGACAGGGATTCTCGGGCAATTTTAATAGGCCAGAGTGCAGTTTATAGCAGTTAGGGCCCCAGAATCATGGCATGTAATATACTTTTGCTAATACACATTTTGCTAACTATACCACTATGTTATATACTAGCATTTCAGCCTGGCGTTGCCCGGGTGTTTGGAGGTGCATGTTGAGCAAAAAAAAAAGCAGTCAATTTTTTAAAATTTGACCCCTATTATGACCCTCTTAACATTTATTGTTTTGGGCTCACATCAAGTTATTAAGTTAGATCCATGTGCAAGGAACCTATATCTAAAATCTCAAGTGTTTAAACCCAAAATTGTCGGAGGGGTTTGGTAGAGTTCTCAAAGGTCAAATTGTTGAACTTTGACCCGTTAACAGCCAAATTTCTGGCCAAAAACCGATCACATCGATTTTCCCAAATCTCAGTACCCTGTATATCATATTTCGAGTCTGTAGACTGAAAATTGACAGAGTTATTACGTAGGAAAATATACACAGACACACACACAGACACGTTCACTTTTATAGATATATAGATTGATCTTCTAATATAATAATAATAATAATAATAGTAATAATAAAATAGGACAGTATAGGATTTTAAGTAACAACTTTTACACTCATCACTTACAGTTATTGCTGCAGCATGTTCCTAGCCTATGTTACATATATTTTGTCCCTTTGTTATAATTCCTATTTTCCCCCTGTGGAACATACTCTCTCAAACACGTGATCACACCGAGAAAGTAGCCAAGTCTTTTACTCTGATGCAAATTTCTCCTCCTCTGTAACCCAAACTCACAGTTTCCTTTTCTTTTTAGGGTAATTTTAAATAATAACATAATTATTTAACATGATCCTTTCCTCTCCACAAGACCAAAATTTGACACAAGATTGGTTCTTAATGTCGGATACATCATTGTTCCCAAAACGGGGAGAACTCTGGGTTGGAACAAAAACAATAATTGATTTACTATAGAAGGATTTTTGCTTCATAGTCCAGGGACATAAAAGACTAAGTGTAGCATTAGAACAGGTACTACTTTTTGTCCCTAGAAAAATGAACGTTCCTGATACATAGCACAGGAAAACACAAATACATTGGTTCAGCATTTTCAATACTGCTTCACTAACATTTCATATTTCTATTGCGTATGTTATTCAAAAATGTTCCTCCTATTTCATTTAATAAAATATGGGGGAAAAATGTTCTACATGCCCTCAAAATTTTGCCATTGTCTATGCTGAAGTAATATTTATTTCCTCTGTTAATGATAAAAAAATGCCTATAAGTAGCTTTATAAAATATGCAGAAAATGATGTCGTCACCGATTCTATGATTCTATGAAAAGCATTGGAAATATCAACTGCTACCTTAATAGAAAAGAATACAATTTCAATGATTCAAATAATAACTGGCATGGAAATAAGAGTAAAAAGTTATATTTTGGGGTGTTTATATTTACATGTAAACATAAATAAATTAATTTTAACCCTTGGGTTACGATGGTATTTTTCACACATTGTCTACGATGGATGTGAATTTTTTCACATCACATAAAATCAAGTCTAGGGTTTTTGAAAAATAATTTTTTTATATAAAAAAAAAAACAATACAAACATGGGTTTCAAGCTTAGATTTCATTTATTGATTAATGCAGTTAGGGCAAAGCATAATTCCATAATCCTTGAAGACACCATTGTTGAATTTGTTTGTAATAGTAAAAACTAGGTGTTAAAAAATTAACAGTCAGCATAGCCTAAGAGTTAAGGTTATCTTCATTGAAAAAGAATGCTTAATATTTTTTTTTACCTAGATTTCTTTTAAAATGACTATGGGCAATGCCAGGATACGAAACCTGCTAGTATATATATATATATATATATATATATATATATATATATATATATATATATATATATATATATATATATATATTATTCATATATTATATATATATTATTCATATATTATATATATATCTATATTATTCATATATTATATCTATATATATATATTATTCATATATTATATCTATATCTATATATATATATTATTTATATATTATATATATATATATCATATATATATATTATATATTATATAAATATATATTATATAAATATATATATATAAATATATATTATATAAATATATATATATAAATATATATTATATAAATATATATTATATAAATATATATATATTATATAAATATATATATATATTATATAAATATATATATATATTATATAAATATATATATATAAATATATATTATATAAATATATATTATATAAATATATATATATTATATAAATATATATTATATAAATATATATATATAAATATATATTTATAAATATATATATATTATATAAATATATATTATATAAATATATATATATAAATATATATATATAAATATATATTATATAAATATATATTATATAAATATATATATATAAATATATATTATATAAATATATATATATAAATATATATTATATAAATATATATTATATAAATATATATGTATATTAAAAAGTAATCTTTTGTAGTGGAGATTTGGTAAATCGAATTACTTAAGGAGACGGCTCATTAATATATATATATATATATATATATATATATATATATATATATATATATATATAACTACTTAATTTACTCACATAAAATGAATATACAAAAGTATAGATTTATGTGTAAACTTTAAGTATTTACTTCAAAAGTGCTCAATACGTAGGTAGAGCTAGTTATTAATTTATAAAATATATATGACGATTAAGCTACACTGAATATTCCTCATTTCATCCACTCTAGGACTCTTATGGCGATTAAGCTACACTGAATATTCCGCGTTTCATCCACTCTAGGACTCTTCAGAAGAGTCCTAGAGTGGATGAAACGCAGAATATTCAGTGTAGCTTAATCGCCATATATATTTTATAAATTACTATATATATATATATATATATATATATATATATATATATATATATATATATATATGCAGTTATTATCTATATATTTCTACTGAACAGTCTCTGTGAAAAATCATAGGGAAAAAATCACGTTTTGCTAATTTTTGCACTTACTATGTATCTAGGTATATCACTAAAATATTCATATAAAATCATAGAATTATGGTTAGAAGCAAAGTGAATTATCTGTTTTAATTATCCATTTAAATATATACATTAACCGTAACATTTCATAATTCTTTTTCTGTCTGTCTCTCTCCCTCACACACACCTTCCGAACTTTAGCCTCGTATTCATACTATCGGCTCTTTACACATTGTCAATAAACATATTTATTTGAAAAATAGATCAGTTTACAGATCATATAGATCAGCAGGCACGACAGGAAAACAAATGAACATATATCTAAAGTAATGGCAGAAACACTAGAGGATGACCTCAAATCAGTAGTGGAATGGGGACAAAAATGGATGGTAACGTTCAATGCCACCAAGACAAAACTGGTTTAATTCAATAATTACAAGAAACCTTCTCTACCACCTATAGCAATGGCCAACAACTCTTTAGCTGAGAGTACGTCTTTCAAGCTCCTTGGCCTAACGTTCACAGGAAACATGAGCTGGAACAATTACATCGAGGGCATTGCCAGGGCCGCTGCGAGGAAGGTGGGCTCTCTCTACCGTGCTAGAAAACTTCTAACACCCGAAAGTATCCTGTACCTCTATAAGGCCACTATTCGCCCATGTATGGAGTATTGCTGTCATATTTGGGCCGGTGCATCGGCTACTAGTCTCTCGCTCCTTGACAGGGTTCAAAAGAGAGTCGCAAATCTGATAGGCCCTAAACTGGCATCTAAACTTCAGCCTCTGTCCCATCGTCGAAACGTTGCATCCCTCTGCCTGTTCTACAAGTATTATAATGGTGAATGCTCTGAAGAACTGCAAGCACTTGTGCCCCCACGACGTGAACACCCTCGACAGACCCGACAAGCTGCAAAATCCCACCCCCACACTGTAGAGATCCCTAGATGTAAAAGATCTTTCTACTCCAGTAGTTTCTTCCCCAGAACTGCTAGACTCTGGAATTCCATTCCAGGTCACTGCTTCCCCAACTGTACTGACATGCATAAGTTCAAGTGCAACGTGAACCAACATCTCGCTGCCCTAATCCCTACATAGTACCCCAGTAGATGTTTCCCCTGATAGTAGCCCCCTACACCAAAGTGGCAATGTGCCTTGTTTGGGGTGAAAATGTAATAAAAAAAAAAAAAAAAAAAAAGGTATTCTTATTTATTATATTTAAGACAATATTGAAATGAAACAAATAAAAAATCATGGGACATAATTGGGCAGGATCGCCAAATGATCTAACATTGTCTATTTCCTATGACGTGTCATAACGTGGACAACTTAATTAATCATAATGTGATCGCCAAATAATTTCTTTTTTTTTTTACTTGAGAGTCACCATTTATCAAGGCCCGAAGGCCACTCGAGGATAAGGGTTACTGAATGCAAGATGGTAGTATAGTAATTGTTAATGGTCTAAGTTGGGTAGAATTTGATTATTTATGGGGACGGCTCAACAAGAACTTGTTTACATTGGATTTGAAGGCTACCATGTTGTATTCAACTGGGAAGCAGGCAAGCAGCAAGTGTTCCACAGGCGGGCAGTTCTGTCAAAGAAGGTTTGTTTTTTGGAATCTGCATTTATATTTAGGTACAGTTAAAGAGTGGGGGAAATCGCTTATAGTGGTTGTAAGTAGTTGAGTGTTTTTCTGAAAGTTTGGCAAGGGGGAACCATAGATTGAAGTTCAGTCGAGTGCTTGCCATGAAAATAAGGATAGAGCAGAGACAGGCTCGCAATATCTCTTTTGTGACAAAGAAGTTGCAGGGAAAGGAAATGGCATCACCTACTAGATTTTGAAGTTGGTTTTGAACTCTATCAAGGCTAGATAGAGTGCGTTGAGCAGCTCCTGCCTAGATGTAGCAACAGTATTTCATTTTATGGCATAACTGGCTCTTATACAGATAAAGGATTGCATTGATAGTGATATACCTTCTTGAATGTATTTATTTTTGTGTCTTTGACAAATTAATACCGTTTTCTCTATTGTTTGTTACTTTTGCTTTCCTCAAAAAATCACATATTAGTTCAAATTAGATTATGGTTTAACATATTATCAGACTGTGTCAATTATTAAAAATAAATTAATTTGGAATTAAGAAAAGAAGTTAATTGACATTGATATCAGCATATATGAGTTTTTAAAATTTGATCCCAGAAACTTATAGAACACAACTGGTCTAGGATTGATCAACTACATTAGTTATGCCGTAAAATGAAGTACTGTTGCTATATCTGGGCAGGAGTTGCTCAGTGCACTCTATCTAGCCTTGATAAAGTTCAAAACCTCTGTGCCTGAACCTAAGCGTAGATTCCATGAGCAAAGCTTCTTTCTTAGAACTGCACGCCTATGGAATTGTCTTCCGTTTTTCTGCTTTCCAGCTGACTACAATATGGTTGTCTTCAAGCCTAACGTAAACAAGTTTTTGATGAGCCGTTCCATATAAGTAAACAAATTTACCGAATTTCCATTACTAACGGTTACTATATTGTCCAATTTCTACTGTACACTCTTTAACCTTTATCCTCGAGTGGCCTCTTGGCTTGATAAGTGGTGATGCCTATGTAAAAAATAAAAAAAAAACCCAAAAAACTACAAAATAATTAAACTTGAGCTTCAGGTAACTTAATTCTAGAGTGTCCAAAACATAAGGGAATTCAATTAGTATGTATGTTGGTCTGGTGATATCATTATGCATATCTTCAGAGTTTGTGAAATTTGATCCAAGGATCTCATGATATTCAACTGGTCAAGAGTTGATCTCCTATGAAAATAAACTGTAGATTCAGGTCCCTTAACTCTAGATTGTCTGAGACCTAGAGATAATCTATGAGTGGGGAATTCAATTGGTATATTGTTCTGCTACTTCAAAGTTTGTCACATTTGATCCAAGAAGCTCATGCAACACAATTAATCAAGATTTGATCTACCATGAAAATAACAAAACTTGAGCTTCAGGTCCTTTAACCCTAGAGTGTCCCAGACAGAATCTGTAAGAGTCTGAAATTCAATTGTTCTAGTGTTATGAGTGCATATGGCTTCAGAGTTTGCAAAATTTGATCCAAGAAACTCATGGGACACACCTAGTTAGGATTTGAAAGATAATTGAAAATCTTATGTAATATGAGTGATTGAAAATCTATTAGAAAACTTGAGAAAATTCCTGAAAAGACTACTGACTTACTGATTGTGCTTTGAAAAAGTTTATAAGGGAAAACATTGAAGGAGTGAATATTACTACTCGTCAAGAGTTAGGAAAAGGTTTTGAACCTTTAAAGAACCAATATATTTTTGGATATTACCACATTTTATGCCTTTCATCTTCTTATGTGGACTATGGGGAATATCGCTTTAATCTATATTATTATTATTTTTATATTGACCTCTGTCACAAATTTGAAGTTTTCAGTCTATGTGCTAACCATCAAAATTATAGCCAGTCTATAAATATTATTTTGCTATTTTTCCTCTGAGGAGAAGAGCCATTCTTTGGAACTCCATAGAATGAGAAAATTTTAATTTTCAACTTGTATTCCGGGTGATGAATTATAAATGTTGCAAATTCTAATTTACAAATTTTTAATTTTCCTTCTTTTATATATATTTCTAGAGTCTGTACTTGCACATATATTAATTTTTCTTAATTAGAAATCACCTGTATAGAGAATTGGATTTTTAACCCCCAGAAAACTATCACTTTGAACTGGTTAAACTTAGAACTTTATCCATTGCATCGGGGGTTCTTGTGGACAATTTTAGCACAAAGAAATATATCTATGTCTATACTTATGCATAGTACTAAATTTTTCCTAGCTAGTATCGCCTATAGTGAAGATTCAACTTATAGAAAACTGTTACTTAAAACAGAGTGTTACTTAACGCCTTTATTCGTTATGTCTAGATTTAAGATCAAGTCTGAGACTACTTGGGTTTGCCAGCTCTGAAGCCATTGCTGCTAATAGGTTAATATGTATCTTTGTATGTGAAAGGTCAGAGCGCGTCTCACAGAGTTTAAGATAACGGAAGCTCTCCAATAACAACAATAGTAAAAAAAATAAATTATTCTCAAGTGAAAGAAAATAATCTGGAACCGATAAAAGAAGCCATTTTTACGGAAACAAAAAAGAAAAAAAAAAATTTTTTTTCAGAATTATTTATTTTTTGGCTTCTTTTTTTGTGTGGTTTGGATTATTTTTTAAAAACTACTCTTGTATATTTTTTAAGAAAATAATTTTTTGAGTTTTTTTTTTTTTTTCAGAATTATTTATTTTTTGTAAATATATACAAGAGTAATTAAAAAAAAAAAAATTTTTTTTTAATTACTCTTGTATATATTTTTTTAGAATGGATAAAAGTTTTAGAGAGATCGACAAAAACGTAATGTAATTTGTTCTGAGATATGTTTAATGACATTTAATGTAAATATTTTTATCTCATTATTTTTAGCATCTATTTTCTTATAAAAATTAATACATTATTCATTGTGTCGAAAAACAATATAAAGTTTCATAACTGATTTTGAGTAAGAATTCAACACTATCCATATATATATATATATATATATATATATATATATATATATATATATATATATATATATATTATTTTTTTTTTTTTTCAAGTGATGTTGCTTATAGTAACACCACGAAGCTGGATACTCCACCAGACTAGATGAATTATTGTCCTAGAATCTGGTAAGACCAAGAGACTGCAAGAAAGATATATTAGAATATATTTAACTGGTCTATTATTGAGAAGAGGAAAATTAATATTGTTAATTCCTTTACTAACTCAACAGTATGGACCACGGGAAGGTTGCCAACATCCTAAGTGAAAGTGATTTAATGTAATATTCGAATATCTATGTATCTCATATAGAGACCAAGTGTTAGTCCCAGTAAGGGGTCCCTTGATTTCTAAGAATTTCGACTGAAGTAAAATAAAAGCAAAAGTAAACCTTTTATCTTTTTCTTTTTTTTTTTTTTGTGTATATCTTTTTTTTGTGTGTACATCTTTTTTTTTGTATATATCTTTTTTGTATAAATCTTTTTTGTATATATCTTTTTTTGTATATATCTTTTTTTTGTATATATCTTTTTTTTGTATATATCTTTTTTGTACATATCTTTTTTTTGTATATATCTTTTTTTTGTATATATCTTTTTTTTGTATATATCTTTTTTTTGTATATATCTTTTTTGTATATATCTTTTTTTTGTATATATCTTTTTTGTACATATCTTTTTTTTGTATATATCTTTTTTGTATAAATCTTTTTTGTATATATCTTTTTTTTGTATATATCTTTTTTGTATATATCTTTTTTTTGTATATATCTTTTTTGTACATATCTTTTTTACATCAGACCTACCTCTTAGATAAAGTCCAAAAAAGAGTTTTCAATCTAATAGGTCCCACTTTGTCAACTTAGCTCGAATCCCTGTCCCATCGCCGCAATATTGCATGTCTGTGCCTGTTTTACAAATATTTTAATGGAATGTGCTCTGATGAACTCATTGCACTTGTGTCCCCTCGACGTACAAACCCGCTTAGCAACAAAATCACACCCCTTCACTGTTGAGGTCCCTAAATGCCAGAAATTTTTCTAGTTTTCTACTCTAATATTTTTTTCCCTCGGACAGCTAGACTTTGGAATTCCCTTCCTGCTACCTGCTTCCCTGGTTGTACTGATATGCAGAAGTTTAAATGTAATGTAAACCAACATCTTTTTAATCTTTCTTAGGTATGGTCCCAAATAGTAGCCCCTTACGTCCAAGTGGCGATGTGCCTTGTTAGGGGTGAACGTGAGTAAAAAATTTTTTTTAAAAATCAAACCTGCGTTGCATGTTGGTTGTGGTGGCAAAAAGTCACTGAATCGATAAATATATCATGTATATTACTTTCGCTAATACCATAGTCAAACTCATATTGATTGAGTGAAGAAATTCAGAGTCTTATAAACACTTCAAATTTGTAACGTTATCTCTTTCAAGTATTTAATACAAAAAAAAACAAAAAAAAACATTGTATGCGTTTTCTAAAATTGTAAATTGCAGACTAAACATGCGAAGTGGCATCGTCCTTTTTTTTGTCCTGCCGTCACATAAGCGAAGCGACTTAAACGTTTGTCACAATACAGCCCATCAGTTACTTTAAATAAAAATTGGGTGCTTGTGTAGATTAGTGATGCTTTAAACCTAACACATTTCGGATAAAAACATTATTACACACGCATTTCAGGTGAAAACATTACATACTCACGTGTCATGTCGAAATTAGTATAAATTCCAAAAGTTACGAAAAATGACGATGTAAAAAAATAATCACAAGTAAAAAAATTCACCGAATTATCGAGTTTTATTGGATGTTTTAACGTAGAAGAGTTATGCTACCTATTCAGTAGGACAAACTGGAAGGCGACAGTGGTCTAGTGGTCAACGAGATGAACTGATGAGCTGGGTGTTCCAAGTTCGCATCCAGTTCCTCCCACAAAAAGCACTTTCGCTTAAGATGTTGGCAACCTTCACATGATCCCTTCTGTAAGTAGTCGATGTCTTCCTAGAAAATTATCGGTGGGAATCTTTGGATTCATATGGTATGATGATGATGATGAGTTTGACTCATCTCCCTTGATTTAAATTAGGAGTCCGACATTTTTAAACACACGGTGTCAGAAAATAATCGTGGATGCTTTTTTTGTTGAAAATACATCTACCGCATTTCTACTAGATCATTTTCCGTAATTTTTGGAATTTATGCTAATTTCGGCATAACACATAAGTATGTGGTAATGTTTTCACCTGAAATGCGTTGGTTTAAAGCAGCACTAGTCTACACAAGCACCAAAACTTCATAGCAATACATAAAGCCAAAATCACAACCAATTAGCAGAAGAAAGGGGAGATATGAAAAAAGTTAATTAATTGCTATGTGTCACAGTACACTGATGATATCAATAGCGACAACACTAAGAACAAATATCTAAGAATGTCGTTGAAATGTGCAGTATCATTCAGCAGTAGAGACGTTTTGTTTCTACAGGTTAGGCTCTTTAATGATTTAAAATTAGTTAAGGAGAGTTATCTGCCCTTGTTAATTAAATGCTTGTATAGGTGAACGATGCGTTTAGGTGACACGACCTTTGTGCATATTTGTTGGCCAATATCAGAATGGTACAATAGCTGTGCATAAACTTGAAAGCGTGAAGTAATTAGGGTTTTTTTATGTAGAAGGTGAGTAGATAGGTAAAGAAACAAATAATTGCTGCATGCTGCAGTTTTAATATGAAATAATTTTTAATCGATGAATCAGAGAAATGGGATAGAAATGTTCTGTTTCCAAATTTTTTACATGAAGATTAATTATTTGTATATTTTTGGATGCTTCGGGCTACTGTTCTCATCGTATGTGTTATTTGCACAACGCTTCAGTCAATATAACTTCCGACCATCTTCAGGTTTTTCTTGTGAAACTCGAATCTTTCTGTTAAAAGGACCAGTGGCACGGTGGATAGTACTTAGTAAAATCCAGTTGTAATTCCACTCTTCTCTGGAAGTTGAAGATTCAATCCTCAGTGTGGCTGATACTCACTCACATACACTTGCAAAATCACTTAGGACTTCTCCAGTCATGGCTGACAGAAAGAGAACATGGATTAAATAAAGAGTTTCGTTCAAAATTTACTGCAGACTTTACCAAGTACTCTATTCACTGCGCTACGAGTCCTTGCAATACAAAAATACAATTGCAAATTACTTAGGACCTCTATCCAGTCATGGCTGATGGAACTAGAGCATGCTACCCCTGTGGTTTAAATAAAAGGTTCCGTTCAAAATTCCCTGCAGATTTTAGAGTTCAAGAGGAAGATTCCCGAGTTTGACAGAAAGCTTTCAGAGTTTGACAAGATAAACCTGAAGAAGGTTGGAGGTTACATTGACCAATACATTGCGAAAATAGCGTTCATGATGAGAACAGTAGTCCGAAAAATCCAAAAAATATGACGATAGAAAAAATATTAACAAATGGTCGGGTATTTTTTTTAAATACATGATACAGTTTGTCCGCTATGATAACATATGCTTCTAAGCAACATATTAAGGTTATGGGAGCATACTACTTTTCATTGCAATTTATTTATACACATGCAGAAAGCCAAGTTATGGTTTTAGGAAAACTGTCTCAAAAACTATCTGAAGAATACTGCCATTTCTGCGGAAAATTGGAAAGAACTGGCGCCAAACCGACCTGGTTGGAGAGCCACCATCTACCAGTCTGTGAAACAGTTTGAGCCTGATTGGATTAAAATTCAGCAAATGAGGGGTGCTGCCAGATGTGCTAGAATTATTAACGAAAAGTCCAAACTAAATCATTTTGTTTTCTCGTTTAATAATATCACTACTGATATAAAACATATATACCAGAACAAATAAAACATTAAATAAAAGAATCAATAGTCAAAATCGTCTATTTTACTTTATATATATATATATATATATATATATATATATATATGAGGTTAAAGGTATTCAAGACTGATAACTAATGAATTTAACGAGGTTATTAAGAGTGCTCAATAAAAGAAGAGCAAGATATATTTTTATTAATATAGACAAATTTACATCATTGTGACACTGGACATGCTAATATTTCGGACAAATGATCTGTTAAAGCCAGAAGTCCTCGTCAGGTGACTTAATATATGGTTGCTTTCCACAGAAGAAACCAATCCTCAGCCCTTGTCTTTTAAGGACTGGTTTCTTCTGTGGAAAGCAACCATTTATTAAGTCGCCTGATGAGAACTTCTGGTTTTAACCGATCATTTGTCCGAAACATTAGCATGTCCAGTACCATGACCATGTAAATTTGTTTACATTGATATATATATATATATATATATATCGAATTCAAAAAAATTTGTTTCAAGTTTACAAATTGAATAATTCTGTAAACTTAACGCAAGTATAAGTATTAATATTTATAGGACAATACTAACCAGATGAAAAAGCTCAATATTCGAAATAGAGCATTGATATAAGAAATTCAATTTTAACTTTGTAAATTAGAATTTGCAACAAATTTATTATTCAAACGGAAATATAAGTTGAAAACTTAAAAATTTTTCCTTATTCCATGGAATTTCAAAGAGCAGCTTTTATCCTCAGAGAAAATTGGTTAACAAAATAATATTCATATGCAAGCTATGATTTTGCTGTTCAGCACGTTAAAAAAAAAACAAGTACAAATTATGAGAGAAGTCATATTTGTATGAAAATTGATAATGATAGAGAAATGTATCGGTTAAATGCAGTCAAGTTTCGAATGAAGAAAAATTTGAAAAAATATGGTACAATCCAAATAAAGTGTTTATTGGTTAAATGTAAAGATGCAAATGAAATAGTCAAATAGAAATTGTAATGATCAAAGTGGTTTATCTGTTTGTTCATGCTTAGCGATCTACCACTTTGATTATTACAATTACTATCGGGATATTTCATTTGCATCTCTACATCTAACTAATCAACATTTTCTTTGGATCTTCAAGTCCAACGTAAACAAGTTCTTGATGAGCCGTTCCACTTAAGTTAACAAATTTACCGAATATCGATTACTAACGATTACTATATTGTCCAATTGACTACTGTATACTCTTAACCCTTATCCTCGAGTGGTCTCTGGGCCTTGATAAGTGGTTATGCCAATGTAAAAAAAAAAAATTTTCATCCATTATTTAATCAATTGGAATGTTTTATTGAGATGAGCATTATTTATTTATCCATTTGTTTATTTATGGCGGACTATTATCCTCATCTTTTAGTTCTTGTTTAATGACGTTTCAGCCAACTATTCCTCTGGCCTTCGTCAGGTGGTTATCTCCTAAATGCATCCTCAGCATTAATTAAATAATTTGGTACAAATCCAACAATGGAAGATCAGATTACAAATAAACGTGGATTTATAAGACCAATAAACCCAAACTTGATTGTCCTTCGGGGCCCATGGCGCAGTGGATAGAGACGTTGAATCTCTACTGTTACAGGTGAGCATTGTCTGAAGATAAGGGTTTCAATCCTACCCAGAGGCTTAGTTGGGCAAAACGTGGTGAGACGAAAAACAACTATAGAAGACAGTAATTGCCCGAGGATGCAATTAGAAGATTCAGAGTCCCTATCCCGTCGCGGTTACCACCTGACGAAGGCCAGAGAAATAAGTTGGCCGAAACGTTGCGAAACAACCACAAAAAAAATGATGAGGATAATAGTCGGGAATAAAATAAATGAATAAATAATACTCATCTCAATAAAACGTTCCAATTGATTAAATGATATTTTTCAACTTTTTCTTCAATCGAACCTCGACTTCATTTGGAATATCTTTTTAACATTTCTGGATCAACTTTTATACAAATATGACTTTTTTCATAATTTGTAGTCTTTAATTTATGTGCTAACCAGCAAAATTATAGCTTGACTATGATCATCATTTTGCAAACTAATTTTCTCTGAGAATAAGAGCCATTCTTTGAAAACTCTATGGAATAAGGAAAATTAAAAATTTTTCAACTTGCATCCTTATTGAATAATAAATTGTTGCAAATTAGAATTTACAGAGTTAAACTAAATCGTTATATATATATATATATATATATATATATATATATATATATATATATATATATATATATGTATGTATATTGTGTGTGTGTATTTAGGTAGTATTTTATTTCATTTAAGCAAATGCTGTTAAGTCTCTGCATAATTATACCTTATTTTATTTTATCGATTTCACTTATGATTTTATGTTAAAGACAAAACAAGTAATATAAGTTCCATATGTATCACAAACGCTTTCGATTTAACTGAATCATCGTTGGGTGAAAAAGCAATGAACAAACAAGCTTTAGAAAAGAAAAGAATTTCAAAAGGTAGCTGTGAAACGAGTTAGACGTTCGTGATATGGAACTTGCATTATTTTTTTTTTCTTTGATTTTAACACAAACAATAATCATAAGAAAAATCGAGAAAATTAAAAAAGTATAAATAAGCAAAAGCTTTCCGTTATTTTGAACAACACTTGCTTTAATACATGCATGAAATCTGTAGTATGTGGAATAGTGGATAATCATGAAAACAGACAAGTACAAGTCATAACACATCTCAAAAACCAAGCAATATTTCGGTCGATTCAAACAACTTTTACTTATTTGATTTGTGTTTGGTTATTTTGTTTTACGGCATATCAACCCTTTTTAGGTTATTTAATGCTGAATCCAATAATTTTGGAAAAAAGATTTTATGCTTCAAATTCTTTATATCTTTAAATATTTATTCATGGAGTTTGGTTTGGTAGTTTTGTTTTATGGCATATTAGCCCTGTTTTTGGATCATTTAATGTCGAATTAAGTAATTTTGAAAAAAGTTTTTATGCTTAAGATTTTATATATTTATTATTTTAATTGGAATTCATTATTGAATAGAGACGTTGAATCTCTGTGAGGATTGTCTGAAGATAGCGGTTTCAATCCTACCCAAAGAAGGCCAGAGGATTAGTTGGCCAAAACATGGTGAGACGACAACAACTACGGATGGCAGTGATTGCTGAGAATGCAGTTAGGAGATTCGAAGTTCCTATCCCGTCACGGTTACCACCTGTCGTGGATGAAGGCCAGAGGAATAGTTGTCGGAAACGTTGTGAAACAATAACTAATAAAGATGAGGATAACAGTCCGCAATAAATAAATAAATTTTTATGTCTTCATATATTTTGGGTCATTCAATGACGTTTTTATGCTTCAACTTTCTTACATTTTAAAACACTTATTTATAGTGTTTGGTTTGGTTTGGTTGTTTTGTAGAGGAAATTGTTGTTGTTGTTGTTGTTGTTGTTGCTGTTGTTGTTGTTTTTAACTTTGCAGAATATGATGGAGTTGTCAAAGGGAAAGGAAGTAAAACACAATAACATCAACGTTTGGTGCATTTTAGGTCAGGAAGCCAATAACGTCAGACAACCTTTGGTAGCACCAGTTTTTCTTATTTGAATTAACCAAAATATCGGTTTACTTTAGAGATGAGTCTGTTATTGTTTTCACTCGATTGTTTTCATGCTTATCTCTTATTCCATCTGATAAACATCCCATTTTGTCTGATAATTTAGCTGCATATTTTGAACCATGCCACACACACACACACATATATATAAGTTGATTTTTTTTTCCTCTATGTAAACGTTGTTTCAATTGAATAAAATCGACACTTTTAGAGAACCAGTATAACGCAGGATATATTTTAACTAGACATTTATTTGTTTACAATCAAATTTTCGAAGATATATGAGGCTGAAGAAAAAGAATAAAAAACGGATTCTATTCCTAAAGAAGGCGTTATATCATCGAAAATTTAATTATAAACAAATGTTAACTTTTAAAAACATCCTGTACTTTGTGTGGGTGTGTATTGAAAAAAATTTAAAGGAAAAATGAACAAACCACATAAGACACAATCATATAAAAGAAAGATTCATATTTCGCCTTTTTTACTAACAGAAGCTTCTTCAGGGTGAAGCAGTGTTATTATTATTGAAATATTTTATATAAAAGATGAATTATGAAAAGGAGAAAATGAAAAGAGTTTTCGATTTCATTCACCAAGTTTGTTTCTTGCATAAAATAATATAAAATATGAAGCGAAATATTGATATAAAAATACCATTACTGTCGATAAATGAAGCGAAATATTATATCTACTTTATTTTCTATATCAGTTTGTCTTTTATATTCTGCCATTTGTCAAATTTTCCGTTTTATTTATTTCATACATTCTGTTATATGGTACCCTTATAGCAAATCTCATACACACGCATATACTTTATAAAACTAGGCTTATGGCAAAGCTACACAAGATTGTTTGGTTTAACTCATAAGAGCTCAGCAGACAAGGAAACAAAAATACAAATGTTTTTTTTTTATTATTTACAACTACCAAATTAAAATCATATTGTATGGAATCCGAGTTTCAAAGATCGTCCCTAATCTAATCCAAATTAACCCTCTAGCCCAAATCGTCGCTCAACTAGTGCAACTCAATCCTCAACTAGTTTAAATCAATTCTCAACTAGTCTAAATAAACTCTCAACTAATCCAAATCAACCAAAATCTAGTTCAAATCACCTCTCAATTAGTCCAACTTGATACTAATTTAGTCTAACTCAATCCTAAACTAATCCAATGAACCCAGATTTAGTCCTAATCGATTCTCATTTAGTCCAAATAAATTCTTATCTAGTGCAAATCGACCCTCAACTTGTCCAAATCAATTCTCAGCTACTCCAAATCAATCCTTAATTAGTCCAAATCAATGCTTAAATAGTCCAAATCAATCCTTAATTAGTCTAAATTGCTCATCAACTAATCTAAATCAATCCTCAACTTGCCCAAAGAATTATAGCACCGTTTATAAGCTATTCAGTTTAATATTAAGACACACAATCGGTCAACTTTTTCTTTTTAGTTATTAAGGCCCGAAGGCCATTCAAGGATAAGGGTTAATGAATGAAGAGAAAGGGAAACAGACAATGCATTCAAAGTTTAAAGTAAACTTTATATATAACAAAACATTAGCTTCAAAGGAGAATGTTCAAATTGATTAGTTCTTGGGGGAAATAAAAAAAAAAAGGGAACAAAAAGAATTATAGAGAAATGTTTATAAAACAAAGCAGGAGATCCCTATTACTCACGATACTCTTTGTACAAACTCACTCCTGAAATATTTCCCCTGCTTTATGACTCCTTCATCAGATCGCTGTTACGGCATCTGTTCTGGCATTTGTTTTATATATAATACGTGATATTTGTCACCTAAGTAAGGCTTCCTTCAGTCTTGACAGACTATGGATACCCACTGTAAGGGTGCCTGCGCGTGAAATTTATGTGGCAAGAGTTGCGCAATATCCAACCACGCCTCTCCTGAGTCAACATTGTTGCATACCAGTGGCAAGTTGAGGTACAAGACGACTGGAACCAATGCCGAGATAAACGGAGAGCACATACAGCGCCTAGAATTCCCAAATGGTCACCCATCTGGTATTGGCCAGGCTCAACGTTGCTTAACTTCGGTGATCTGACGAGAACCGGTGTGTCAACGTGATTATGCCGTATTTGTCACCTATAAGGAGTCCACAACTGGCTTCTTAAATGGCGCGGGAACTACAGGATCTACTCTACGAAAGCTGACTCGAGAAGCTTAAGTTTTCCTCCCTTGAGCTCCGATATTTCTCACTTTGTGGCATAGAATTTATTCAATGATCACTACGGTTTCCCTCTGTACGTACTACTTGCTCCAGTATCAGAACAAGTTACTCCCATTTTTTTTTTTTTTTTTAGATATTTTTATTCTGCTTTTTGAGAACAAGTTTTATGAGAGTGTATTTGGCTCTTACAGTGAGGACGGACTTTTCTGTCTGTCTGTCTGTCTGACTCTCTCTCTCTCTCTCTCTCTCTCTCTCTCTCCATGTTCACAAAAAAGCTAAGATATTTTTTTGTTATCCACCTGTAGGCTCGGTAAAGAGTTAACTGTTTATTTTACTGGGCGCACAGAAAGTTTTCATTGGCTACAAATTAATTTTATAACTATTTTTCTTTTTGACAAAAAGAATGCGCGGAGCCTGGCTGTGCATCAACGTTTTTTTTTTTTTTAAATTGTATTTGGCAGTCAATGAATTGACATGTAGTTAAGAGTGTACTTTTATTTACTATCCCCTATAGAGTCAGGCGAATAATTGGTCAAGACGTTCATCAGCCTTTTATGGAGAATATATGACCCGTTGTTTGGAATAGTTAAAAGTCGAGTCATGAAATCTGAATACCTTATTTGTATAGTATGTAAACAAAACACATACTGCTCTTGTATTAAAGAAGAGCACTCTGGATTTTTTCTATTGACATGATTTATATATATATATGTAAGTGAAATTGTCTGTGTGTCTGTCTGCGTGTATACATTTCCCTACCAAATAACTCGGTCAATTTTCAGTCTACAGACTCGAGATTTGCTATAAAAGGTATTGAGATTTTGGAAAATCTTTTTAATCAGTTTTCGACCAGAAATTTGGCTTTCAAGGGGTCAAAGTTCAACGGTTTGACCTTTGAAAACCCTTACCAAAACTCCTCCGCCAATTTTGGGTCTAAACACTTGAAATTTTAGATGTAGGTTCCCTGGACATGGATCAAACTTTTTAACTTGATGTGAGCCCAAAACAATAAATAATTGGGGTCAAAATTTTTAAAAATTTGACCTCTCGGCCAATTTTTGATCTAAACATTTGAAATTTTACATGAAGTGTAATCAGACATAGGGCAAGCTTTTTAAACGGTTTTTGGCCAAAAATTTGGCTACCAAGAGTCAAAGTTCAAAAGATTTGACCTTTGCGGTCTCTAGCAAACTATTCAGCCAATTTTAGGTCTAAACATTTGAAATTTTACATAAAGAGTATTCAGACACGCAGCAAGCTTTTTAATCTGTTTTGGGGCGAAAATTTGGCTGGCAAGAGGTTAAAGTTGAAAGAATTAACCTTAGCAGACTCTACAAAACTCCTCCGCCAAGTTTGGGTCTAAATACTTGAAAGTTTAGATGCAGGTTACTTGCACATGAGTCAAACTTTTTAATATATATATATATATATATATATATATATATATATATATATATGCACATAAAGTTATGAACAGTACATAAGCCCCAAGCAAAGCTGGGCTGAACTGCTGATATATATATATATATATATATATATATATATATATATATATATATATATATATATATATATATATATATATACATACACACACTAGTGGGGTGACTCGACGTTGCTTTGGATTTAATGATGATAAACAAATGTTTCACCCGCCCATATTTTATTGTCATCCAAATCGTTGAAATCACCCATTTTTCAACCAAATCGATTGTCTGCTCTAGTTGGGAACCCGCCGTGATGCACCATGAAGAAGCTTTACATGTCTCCCTGCAGTGACTTAGTTCACAATACATTGTAGTCTACATTGCACTGTAGAGAACCTAATGTTGATTTTTATAAACTTATTTTTATATAATTGTTCGAATTAAATTTTAAAATGCAAAAGTCAAGTATCATGCTTTAATTGTGCTCTAAACAGAAACATTTATTTTGGATACCCTTGTCATATCAAAGAACCTACTGCTGATTTTATATGTTTGGTCTTTCTGCTTGTGCGGTAATAAAACTTCTCAAATGCACTTGTGATGTCAGGCTGTGTAAGGCGTTAACTTTGGTCAAAATCGTCTGTTCTTTTATTGGCTTTTTCGATTATTGATACTTTTTGAAGACATTCCGACACAAAATCTATCTAAGAACACTACCAGGCACATAAAGTACATTTGTGTGAAATGTTTTAAAAAATTCGGTCCAGCCGTTTAGGAGTCTATAGGTAACTCACACACACACACACACACACACACACAAACACACATACAAAAGTCATAAACAGTAGATATTGATTTTGAAAATTTTAGATTTCAGGATCAATTTATTAAGACTTCTATATCTCTATCCTTTCTCTCTATCTTCCTCTCTCTAACCCTCTCTTTCTCCTCAATCCAACCCATTCCTCTCTTGCTGCACACACACATACACACGTATAACTCTGTTTTATATAATAGATTCCTCAAGTAATCAGTCGGCAGTTTCATTCCAAATTAGTACCCAATGACACTGAAAAACGAACCTCTCCTGGCAAAACGTGATCCAGTTGAGCCCTAGAGAATGAATAATCTTTTTTTTCTAAATTTTTTATATAATTCATACTGGGCAAAGCTGATCAAGAAAATACCAACTTTGTGAGTCATTGTTTTGTAGTTTTTAATTTTTAGCTTGACATAGAAACACACATGCACACAGACAACTGCTCTTTATATGATAGATTCCATGGTTGGAGTTTTTAGAGGGTGGGAGGGAGATCATTCTTTATCTAAATGTTTGTGTTTTTTTTTTATTAAAAATAACTCTACCTCCCTCCTTCCAATTTTATTTTGTTGTTTGTAATTATTATCTTAGGTAAAAGATGCAACAGAAACAATATAAATAATAACTCTCATGCAACTATTCTCTCCTTCCTACTATGTGGGTAAATAGATGTTTTATAGAAGAAAAAAATCTGTTAATAAAAAAAACTATATTATTATTATTATTATTAAAAAATAAATTTAAAAAAAAAAAAATAATAATACCACATCCGCTGGATGAGTGCAAAGAGTGAAAGATCGAGTTTCACTTTTAGATAAACTCGACATCAGGTCAAATTAAATGAAACCCAAAGACAGATACATTTTTTAGGCAATGAAAAATTAAACAACAACAGAAAACATGATTAACTGGCACAATATTTTTTAAGAGTTTAGAAAAACATTGAAAAAGATCCAAAAGTAATCCGCCCTCTAAAAAAAAAAAAAAAAAAAAAAGAGTGAACAATTTGGTTGAGTTTCAATACAGGATCCATTTCTTTTAAACATTTTCTAGGCAATGGAAAACGGTTGACACATGCAAAATTCATTTTCTTTTTTCTTTCACAATAATAAATTTGTTTGTAGGATTTTTAGAATGTTAGTTTATATTTTTAATATCTACAAATATCAACACATATACATTTATTTTCCTATGTCTGAAAAAATGCACTGATCATATGCATGATAAACTAAAACCACGACGTTAATACATAAAAAGTCTACAATAGTTAAACATGCATATGATATTAAAGACTGCCTTCTTTCAAATAACAAAATACTTAGTTCAAAGAGTCATAAGTTTGAATTTGGATGGACGCATTTATCCTCCCCTAAACTCCGTTCTTTCTGTAAATGATTATTTTTGTAAATAATGTGCGCATGTTAGCATTTTCTAGAATACGTGACTGATAAGCGAAGCCATGTAGATATGCTGTGACAAATAATAAAGTCCAGAAAAAAGTCACACTTTTCATTAGGAAAGAAAGTCAGCTAAGCAAAAAAAAAAAAAAGTACGAACCAAATATGTCTAAAACAATTAATGAAAGAAAACAAATATTTTAATTACAGTAAAGTAACCAATATATATATATATATATATATATATATATATATATATATATATATATATATATATATATATATATATATAACTACTTACTTTACTCACATAAAATTAATATACGAAAGTATCGATTTATGCATAGACTTTAAGTATTTACTTCAAAAGTGCTCAATACGTAGGTAGAGCTAGTTAGTATGTTATAAAATGTATATGGCGATATACATTTTATAACTTACTATATATATATATATATATATATATATATATATATATATATATATATATATATATAGATATATATGCATGTACGTATGTAGGCAGGTATACATGTGTGTGTGTGTGTGTGTGTAATTATATAAACATTTTTACATCGATTGATTAACATTTCAACATTTTCATGTCTCGTCATCTGAACTTGATAAAGGATTATATATATATAATGATTATATGTGTGTGTGTGTATCAGTGTTGGGAAAATTAATCGGAATTGGGAATCGAAAAAAAAACTGGAACTTTTGGGGGTATCAGAATCAGTATCTGAAAAATTTGTGCCTTATTTCCGATGCCAAAAACGATTATTTTCATTGTTTTATTCATTTGTTCTTTGTTTGAAACTTAATTTTGCATAGCTCGTATTAATGACGAAATGATCAATATTTATTGATTTTAAACTGTTAGAAAAAACAAAATCTATAGATCATCTCCATAAATGTATTTATACATTTACGAAATTATATATATAATTCATTGTTTTGCAGTAACTCTACCCTAACCCCAATAAAAACATATATATATATATATATATATATATATATATCGAAATTTAAAAGATTCAAAATTGGAATCAAGAATTTTAAACATAATCAGTAATTGTATCGGAATCAGTAAAAATATTGGAATCGTCCCATCACTAATATATGTATATAATTAGGCAGCATTCTTTCATTTAGGCATGTTTCATTAAATATTATAGACAATTCTAGTCTATATATTTTGGTTTGTATCGTTTCTAATTTTCTTATTAGTTTTTTGCTTCTGAAAAGAACTGGCTGATGTAACGGTCATAGTTACTTTTGACATGAATACTTTCAGATACGTCTGGATTTATCATAAGGGATAATTAACAGAACAGATATTTAGATATTTATAAGGGTGCTTTTTTTTTGTTTTGTTTTTTTCGCTTTTGTCATCAGTAAATCACATATCATTAACTATATTGTCATTTTTAAATGTATTTTAAAATCTTATCGATGTTATTAAAATTTATTTTATTAATACTTTGCTTCTTTGATGTAATTAGTAATGCTTCAGGTACATAAAGTTTGTACATATTAGTAGTATGTTGAAGAATAATTGTGTTGTCTACTAAAAGTTTTGAAATTGAGAGTGGGGACAAGAATGTTGGTTTGTTAAAATGTTGGTTAGAAGAAGGTCTTTAACAATGCCAATTTTGTCAGATGTATAGTTAACCTCTTCAACAAGGTAGTGGTAGTGAAGCCTATGTACATGTTTTTTCTTCACTATCAAAGCCACGGTCTCCCAATGGCTATTTAAACCCAAGAAAAGAAATTCAAGATATCCTCTTTTATTGTTATAAATAATTTAGAAATAATATCCCCGAGTGTTTTGCTTGATATTTATTTATTTATTTTTGTAAATTTACTTTCAACTAAATGCGAAACTTAAGAAGTGTATAGTCAATCTCCCCTTTTCCTTTACCAAACATGGCGACTTATACATCTGTGGAAGGTCAGAGGTTACATCGACTGAAACATTGTGAAAATGACACTCAAGATGAGAACAGTAGTTCAACAGAATCTAAATAATAAAAATTATCAACCCTTATTTAAAAAATTATCAACCCTTATTTAAAAAATTATCAACCCTTATTTAAAAAATTCTCAACCCTTATTTCAAAAATTTTTAACCCTTATTTCAAAAATTTTTAACCCTTATTTCAAAAATTTTTAACCCTTATTTCAAAAATTATCAACCCTTATTTCAAAAATTATCAACCCTTATTTCAAAAATTGTCAACCCTTATTTAAAAAATTCTCAACCCTTATTTAAAAAAATTATCAACCCTTATTTCAAAAATTATCAACCCTTATTTAAAAAATTTTTAACCCTTATTTAAAAAATTCTCAACCCTTATTTCAAAAATTGTTAACCCTTATTTCAAAAATTGTCAACCCTTATTTAAAAAATTGTCAACCCTTATTTAAAAAATTATCAACCCTTATTTAAAAAATTATCAACCCTTATTTCAAAAAATTATCAACCCTTATTTAAAAAATTGTTAACCCTTATTTAAAAAATTGTCAACTCTTATTTCAAAAATTATCAACCCTTATTTAAAAAATTATCAACCCTTATTTAAAAAAATTATCAACCCTTATTTCAAAAATTATCAACCCTTATTTCAAAAAATTATCAACCCTTATTTAAAAAATTGTTAACCCTTATTTCAAAAATTGTCAACCCTTATTTAAAAAAATTATCAACCCTTATTTAAAAAAAATTATCAACCCTTATTTAAAAAATTCAGAAACGTAAAATGATTTTGAATGTAGTCAAATGATAAAATGAAAACAATTTTGGTTGCAGTAACTTTACAATTTTTATAATGAATTGTTGCAATTTTTTCGGTATATGATAGGGTGTACTCCCTGAAAGTTGGGAGATTCTATATATAAACACTGCCGATAGGAACTGACGAATCAAATTAATTCACGTTCTTTTATCAACCAATCAGAAATCAGAATTGCTCCATAAAAATCGAATCTTTTAGCATTCCAGTACATGATTTTCTCATGTCAACACAGGAAGGATATTTTGCTCGTTGCTTGCAAAATTATAAAGTCCAGAACCTGTAAAGAACAGTGACCCACTGAAAATGCTTTATATCCAAGACTTGTATAGAATATCTACCCATCGGAAATTCTTCTGAAATTAAACATGGCTTCCAATTCAAGATGAATTTTATCAAGTTGTGCATCTCTATATATTTTGAAGTAAATTATATTGATTGTTAGAAGATTTTTTTTATTTTACAATTTTAGTTTTTTTTTTTTTTTAATTATTAGTTACGTGACAGCCATTTATTTTTAATATTGGATTAGTGTGCTAAACTTTTAAAATGGTAATACTTTATGTAAGTAAATACAGAAATTTTAGAGTAAAAAAAGATAAAATAATAATTTCTTTATATCGCTTTATATTTTGAAGTAAATTACATTTATTGTTAGAAGAGTTTGGTTTATTTTACAATTTTATGTTGCTTTTTTTAATTATTAGTTATATGACGAGCCATTCATTTTTAATATTGGATTAACTTTTAAAATATTAACACTTTATGTACGTAAACACAGAAATCTAAAACCAAAAAAAGATTTAATAATAATATTTTAAGGCAATACAATACAGAGGTGTAACGAATAAACACAAACTGAAGCAAATTAAGATATAAGCTATGTAGACTTGGACATTGTACGCATGGAATAAAATGGATGTGTAAAGTCGAGGACGAGAATGGGCAGGCTGTGACCAGCATGTGGTCGGAAGAAAGTATGGGTTACTTTACTATAATCAAAATATTCTTTTCTTTCATTAATTGTTTCAAACATATTTGGTTAGTATTTTTGTTTGCTTAACTGACTTTCTTTTCTAGTGAAAATTGTGACTTTTCCCTGGACTTTATTACTTGTCATAACAGTTAACATGTACCGTGGACATTGTGGCAGAGTATGTCGTAAGGAACAGAAGACAAGTAATAACTGAACTCACATTTTCCAATGCAACAACATTTATTTCTGGGTACTTTCCTGAATAAAATAGGATTGTACTTCTTCTCTCTGACCTCTGTCATCACAAACGTTATCGTTGGTCTGCGCACACATTCTTTTTGTAGCATTTTTTCTTTTTCCTTGCTGTGACGTCACTTTGCACATGGCTCAGTATTTGCATACAGCCGCCATATGCACATCAATGCTCTGTTACAGATTATGTATGACGAAAGGATATTTCCCACAATATTACAATATGGATCGTCCATTAAGCCGCAATTAAGAATACAATACATGCATGAGTAAAACATAAAAATGTTTGACTTTGAAACGTGCATATTAGACCTATTTGAGAGTTAAACACATGTCTGATGAATACCATAAGCATAAATAAAAACTACAAACCGGAAATTTACACGAAAAATTTATTTTTCAACAGAATACCTCCAATAAAGAAGGCAGTAAAATATCCTTATTTCATGGAGTTTCAAAAAATGTAAGATTCTTTTCTTCAGAGGAAAGAAACTGGTTAGCAAATTATATAAAAAGCCGATCTAAAAATTTGCTGGATTTAGCATTTTATGAAAGTGCATTTTATGATGGTGCATTTTATGATGGTGCATTTTATGAAGGTGCATTTTATGATGGTGCATTTTATGATGGTGCATTTTATGATGGTGCATTTTATGAAAGTGCATTTTATGAAGGTGCATTTTATGATGGTGCATTTTATGAAGGTGCATTTTATGATGGTGCATTTTATGAAGGTGCATTTTATGAAGGTCCATTTTATGATGGTGCATTTTATGATGGTGCATTTTATGAAGGTGCATTTTATGAAGGTGCATTTTATGATGGTGCATTTTATGAAGGTGCATTTTATGATGGTGCATTTTATGAAGGTGCATTTTATGAAGGTGCATTTTATGAAGGTGCATTTTATGATGGTGCATTTTATGAAGGTGCATTTTATGAAGGTGCATTTTATGATGGTGCATTTTATGAAGGTGCATTTTATGATGGTGCATTTTATGAAGGTGCATTTTATGATGGTGCATTTTATGAAGGTGCATTTTATGAAGGTGCATTTTATGATGGTGCATTTTATGAAGGTGCATTTTATGAAGGTGCATTTTATGATGGTGCATTTTATGAAGGTGCATTTTATGAAGGTGCATTTTATGATGGTGCATTTTATGAAGGTGCATTTTATGAAGGTGCATTTTATGAAGGTGCATTTTATGATGGTGCATTTTATGAAGGTGCATTTTATGAAGGTGCATTTTATGAAGGTGCATTTTATGAAGGTGCATTTTATGAAGGTGCATTTTATGAAAGTGCATTTTATGAAGGTGCATTTTATGAAAGTGCATTTTATGAAAGTGCATTTTATGAAGGTGCATTTTATGAAAGTGCATTTTATGAAAGTGCATTTTATGAAGGTGCATTTTATGAAGGTGCATTTTATGAAAGCGCATTTTATGAAGGTGCATTTTATGAAAGTGCATTTTATGAAAGTGCATTTTATGAAGGTGCATTTTATGAAGGTACATTTTATGAAGGTGCATTTTATGAAGGTGCATTTTATGATGGTGCATTTTATGAAGGTGCATTTTATGAAGGTGCATTTTATGATGGTGCATTTTATGATGGTGCATTTTATGAAGGTGCATTTTATGAAGGTGCATTTTATGATGGTGCATTTTATGATGGTGCATTTTATGATGGTGCATTTTATGATGGTGCATTTTATGAAGGTGCATTTTATGATGGTGCATTTTATGATGGTGGTCATCGAATGTAAACTAATGTTTGTAAAATAATCTTTGTATAAAATGTCTGTGTAAAATAATGTTTGTGTAAGGTTTTGTCATGGGGAATAAAGAAAGAGGAAAGGGATAAAAAGAAAAAGATCAAACCGGTAAATCCAAAGGAATAAGTATATTTTACCGCCTTTGTTTATTGGAGGTATTTTGTCGGAAAATAAATTGTTACATATAAACTTTTTGGTTCGTAGTTCTTATTTATGCATATGGTAGTAAACTCTACTTCTTATTGTTGTAGCAAGTTTTTTATTTGCTTGGGATAATATAAACTTTAATACTTTTATTGGACTGAAACTTACATTTACATTTGCCTGGTAAGCTTCTACTATTAATTACATGATATATATATTTTCTTTACGTCACAAGTGTCACGCTCATACATGAATTCCATAGCTAATATAACGTACTGACCCAACGGGTCACAGGTAGTCTAGTATATATATATATATATATATATATATATATATATATATATATATATTTATTTACCAGTGGTGAAAAAAACGGACTAGAGTGCTCAATGTGTAGTCAGGGCAGTATATAGGAAATTTATTACTGTGAGTCCAGAATGAGTTTACAAATTGTTTCAGCTAGAGGAAAATCCTCAAAGAGAGGAAAAAATCCAACTAGCATCGTCAGAATTCATAGATGGACTAAGTTATATATATATACTAGACTACCTGTGACCCGTTGGGTCAGTATGTTATATTAGCTATGGAATTCATGTATGAGCATGACACTTGTGACGTATATATATATATATATATATATATATATATATATATATATATATATATATATATATAAAGGCGAATGAACTCTTTTTCTGGGTCAACGGCCAACTAGCACCGTGTATATTTGTGTGTGTGTGTATATGTGTATGGGGGTGGAGAGGGCTCCCGTAAGCCGTGGTGAAGGCAACCTTTCTAGGAGAAGCAAATCTCTGATTATAAAAAACCATAAAGCGGAAGACCATTACCCGCATTAAGCTGGTCTGCAGTTTAATTTGTTTCTGGCTATCTTGCTCTTGCTTGTTGCTGGATCTCAACATTTTGAACCGAGAGAGAGACTTAGCTGTCGTACAAAGCTAAGACTCTGTAACATCATCTTTGTATAGATACTCCCTCAGGCATTTGGGCTCATGGATTTCAAATGTCTGAGGGAGTCGCACTCGTCTGACAAGACGTTGCAATCATCATCATCATATATATATATATATATATATATATGAGCAGACAGTTAATAAAATGTTAAAAAACACTTTGAAATGAGTTAAAAACATATTTAATCTGAAAAGGAAGCACTAGATAAATGGATACTTCTGCATGCAAAATCCGATCCCGCATTTTGCTAATTCCTACCCTCTGATGAGAAGGAGAGTATTTCTTTGAAACTCCGCGGATTAAGGACTATCCATTTATCTAGTGTTTCCTTTTCAGATTAAATATGTTTTTAACTCATTTCAAAGTGTTTTTTAACATATTTTATTAACTGTTTGCTCATATTATAAGCTCTATTTCCTATTTGGTTCTATCGAGCTTTTATATCTGGCTGAGATAATTTTATAAATATTAATTCTTTAATATTTATAATATACTTTAATTTTACCATCTTGGATCATTTTGGTAAATTCAATTGTAATTTTCATTTTATATATATATATATATATATATATATATATATATATATATATATATATATATATATATATATACTAGACTAGACTACCCGTGACCCGTTGGGTCAGTATGTTATATTAGCTATGGAATTCATGTATGAGCGTGACACTTGTGACGTAAAGAAAATAGGTTTTTTTTTTACATAACAGAAACATTTCTATGAAAGTATATTAAAATGAAAAAAGAATACAGATAGATTTCTATGAGTCGTTCTGTTTATTATAATTGATTATTTTTGAAAAAAAAATGTACGGTTACTGAATTATAAGTGGTTGGCCATGCTTATAGGTAAATGTGGACTGAACAGATACCATAATATTATAGTTAAATTCAAATTTTGATATATCTACTTTTTTTTTTTACATCGTTCATTTCTGTATTACGTTTAAGTTATTCTATATAACGTTAATATTTCAGTGTCCCAATTTTTCCTTTGTTTTTTGTTTATTTTAAACCCCATTCTTCCCATGTTAAATAATAAGTTCGAAATAATAACGTTAATATTTCAGTGCGAAGGTTATGCGTGCTGCGCAACTGGAAAGTGGGTTACATACAGCGTTACAAGGTTATTTGAGTTTTATAATTATATATATATATTGTATAAATAAAGGTGAATCTGCATAGCTTATCTCATCATTATTTGCTTACGTTTATTTTTATCGATTACATGTCTGCATTTTATTGCCTTCTACAAATTCAAGTTTCTTTTATAAAAAACTAAACAATGCTTCAAGCAAGCTACATTAATCTCTTGTTTTTATTTATTTTTTTGTTTTTAATTTTCAAAAAGAGACTTGAATGAAATTTAGAAAATCATTAATATCAACAAATGCTTTCTGGGCTGCTTATTTTGTAGAAGAATATGGCGCTTTAGATGTTAAAGGTGCCAACATGAACAAAAGATTATTTTAAAAAAGTGTTTGTTTTTGAATACCTAACAGACTGGGGCATAGTCACCGACGAAGATTCCCACATAGAGCTGTTCAGGAGATCACTGTAGTGAAGATTTTCAATACACTGAAAAATTTAAAAAAAAAAAAAACGAAATTAATATTACAATTAAAAAACACACAACGAAAAATGACACAGTTAAAACGGCATTGATTGTCAAAAATAAAATAATTATTAATTGAAATAAAGCTTGGTTGGGAGAAACAAAAACGGTGTATTGTTAGAAATAAAATAATTGTTGATTGCAACCACCTACAAGGGTTAGTGTAACGTGGCCATTATGCTCAAACTATGTTTATTACAGTTCAAATCTTTCTCAGACCCCCACGCTGTATGGCACCGTCAAAAACAAATAAATCCGAATCAGCTTTTCTTTTTCTTTTCTAACATAAGCATTTAATACTGTTACTCTCATCCCAAACACCACTTAAAAAGTCTCTCGCTGACACATGTACATCTAGCCTGGTCATGCTTCTTGTTCTTCTGACCACATGTTGGCAACAGCCTGCCCATTCTCGTCCTCGACTTTACACATCCATTTTCTTCCGTGCACATTTTGCTTCTCCGACTACATAGTGCATTTTTTTCTGATTTTTATCCTTTTTACTCTTGCGCACATTTTCTAGTTTACATATGTGCGTTTTTCAGCTACTGCTAATCTTTTCACAAGCCAGCTATCCTTCGCTGCTGCTGATATTTCCCTCCATGCGCTCATATGCACATTAGCAGCTGAATTAAATACTTTTGCATGGAAATTTGACGACATTGACAGCAAAGTCCCACAGTGAATGTTTGCAGATAAAGGTGAGAGTGTCACAAATTGATCGATAATATCAACCTGAAATTGACTGATTGGTGATTTGGACACGAAATAAAAAAAAAATCTTGTTAAATTACTGCATATGTGTTCTCTTTTCTCACTACTCCCTCTGTAGCAAAACAAAAAAGAAAAGCTCTAACGAGACGCAAAGCAAATTTCATTACACGGTTTGTATCAAAAAGTTTGATGAGACGCAGAGCACTAGTAATCGTCTGTATTTTTTAGATGAGGTGTTTTCATTGATTGAGACTGTTGGACTGACTTCCTCATCTTGGTTGTTATAGTCACAACGTTTCGGCCGTTTTGCCTTCCGGCCTTCATCAGGTGTTTTGTATCGAACTGGGGAACCGTTTGTTAGGAGTCTCGAACCCAACCCTTTATTATTATTATTACGGGGGTACCGTGTTCGGACTCCAACTAGGCTCTGGGACATAGTTGCTGATTCTCTATTTTGAAGGTTACTTTTCACTGCCTTCGTTCAGGGTTGAACTCAGCACCTTTGGGTAACTGTAAACTTTGATACAACATATGGCCGAGTTGTCCTAGACGTTGAATTTTATCTGTTACATTACGGGTTCTTGCAGACAATTCTCGTATGAATTTTGGAAATCTTAAATCTATTTATTTTTAGATGTATAACACTATTATTTATATACTATACTTATTACTATATATATGTGTGTATCTATATATGTATATGTGTTTATATATATATCTGTATATATGTGTATATATACGAGGTGAGTTCAATAAGGTTTCAGACTTTTTTGTACAAGCATTTAAAATTGACTCTTGAAAATTCAGTATGTTATTGCTATACATCTTATAACATGACTGACCACTTTTTATGATTTCAGGTTCAAATAAACAGCTACATGAGGAATTGGAATACACCCTACTAAAGCCTGATTGTCACAGTTGGTGAATTTCAAAAATGCAATCTGGACGTAAAAGAACGATATGCAATAAAGTCCTTTTCTAAACTTGGAAGAAATACCACAGAAACGTATGGAATGCTTCAGACTGCTTTTGGACTATCTTGCATGAATCGAGCATCAGTCTCTGAGAGGCATAAAAGATTCAAAGAAGACAGGGAGTCTCTGAGAGATGATGAGAGGTGTGGGAGGAGTAAGGAAGTCAGAATACCAGAGTTGATTGGTCAAATAAAGAATTTCATGGATAAAGACCGTCATGTGTCCATAGAGACAATTATGTGTGAGGAACTGAAGATGCAGATGATTTGCACAAAGTTTGTCCCAAGGATTCTCCATCCTTGTCATAGACTTTTTGACCAAGATTGGCATGGTCATAGACTATTTGACCAAGATTGGCATGGTCATAGACTATTTGACCAAGATTGGCATGGTCATAGACTATTCAACCAAGATGGGCATGTTCATAGACTATTCAACCAAGATGGGCATGTTCATAGACTATTCAACCAAGATTGGCATGGTCATAGACTATTTGACCAAGATTGGCATGGTCATAGACTATTTGACCAAGATTGGCATGGTCATAGACTATTTCACCAAGATGGGCATGTTCATAGACTATTCGACCAAGATGGGCATGTTCATAGACTATTCAACCAAGATTGGCATGGTCATAGACTATTTGACCAAGATTGGCATGGTCATAGACTATTCGACCAAGATTGGCATGGTCATAGACTATTTCACCAAGATGGGCATGTTCATAGACTATTCGACCAAGATGGGCATGTTCATAGACTATTCAACCAAGATTGGCATGGTCATAGACTATTTGACCAAGATTGGCATGGTCATAGATTATTTGACCAAGATTGGCATGGTCATAGACTATTTGACCAAGATTGGCATGGTCATAGATTATTTGACCAAGATTGGCATGGTCATAGACTATTTGACCAAGATTAGCATCAAGAGACAATTGAGGAAATGAACCTACCAGTTGCAAATTTAGTCGATTCCACTGCATGAATTTTTACCTATCCCTTCTTCCAGTAACAATGAAATGGAAAGCGTCCTTTTTAATTATTCTAAGGAGTGTAATTTTGCAATAGATATATTACCTTTAATAACTAGCCTATTGGGGGTCGCAGAAATATTTGGTTTAGGACCCAGGCATGAGGCTAACCTTCTCAGTTCATCCATCTACAAGAAAAATTCTGAAGCTAAATCTAGGGGAGGGAGGCCTCTTCAGTCTTGGACGACGACCTTCCTAAAGCTGGTGACATAAAAAAATTACCTGTTTACAAACCTAAACTGCTTAAGGAGTAGATAGGCTCTGCCTATCATCTGGCTTTCATACTCCTTCTATGCCTATTAGCCAGACACAGAGGTGCGATCACAGAAACTTGACAGAAACACCCAGTGGTCGACCTTGTTTCCTGATTAGGGCAATGAACGCCATTCCCTGCCTCCGCAACGTCTCATCCCCTAAAAATGGGCACGTTGGGGTGCTTGAGTGCAATATATGCCAATGCAATTGGATTGGGTTGATTTTTGACTTATGCTTTGAGGGTACCAGATTGACAGTTTCTGGCTGCTGTTTCCAACTGACAGTACAGGAGCCCTAACTCTTTGGTAACACTTAGAGCGGCTGCTCCATCAAGAGTTGCATTATATCGGAATGATTGAAGTGCCATATCACGCATGGAAAAGAACCCTGCACTCACCTACAGTGGACTTTCCTGAGGCCACAATCCTGTAAATCAAAAGTCGGCTTATGGTCTACTTGTATTGCATGTTTGGTATTCTACACAACCATTTTGTCTAGCACCTCTTACTCTAAAACTGAAACTCTTAAATAAAACGGCAGTTCAACCAAAAATTATGATTAAACCAGGCTGAAGCGAAAACAAAACCAATTTGCCTCCTCCATTGTAGCTTGCATTCACGGATGCGGGCTTAGAACTAATGTAGATGATGTTGAATCATTTCTCCTAACAAACACCCTGGATATCTTAGCACTAAGTGAAACTAGCCTACACTCCTCCATCCCCTCTAACCACTTTAACATGCCTGGTTATCTACCACTTTACCATAAACACTCAGACAGTCATATGCACGAACTTGGAGTCTATATTCGAAACACCCTTCCCTTGACTAGAGAAACAAAATTAAAATCAGATGACCTTCATGTGCTTTAGATTTAGCATACTACTTATATTTTCTCTACCACTCTCCCTCGACCCAGAACTGCACCCTAATCAACCAAGTCTCTTACAGCATAGATACACCACTCTCCCTCGATACTAGCGCACAAGTACATGTATTCGGTGACTTCAATGTCCACCACAGTAATTGGCTTGGATTCTCTACTTACACAGACACAGCTGGTAACTTAACACATAGCTTTTCTATATCTCATTCCTTATCACAGACGCATTTCCCAGATAAGCAAGATCAACACGCCTCACTTCTAGATCTATTTCTGACCACAGTTCTCGATGATTGTGTAACAAATACCCACAGAATGTCAAAAGCATGTGGACCCAATCTCATCTCGGCTGTGCTATTAAAACAATGCTCCACCGAGGTTGCTCCAGTTGTCTACAAACTTTACAACAAATTACTTAAGGAATCTTGCTTTCCTGACTGCTAGAAAACTGCGTCTGTGGTACCAGTTTACAAGAATTCTGGCAAAAGAACTGACCCATTAAATTATCGCCCCATTAGAACCTCCCCACGCTTTTTGCCAAAATATTTGAGTCCATAATTAACTAAGCTCTAGTCCATCACCTTCCAGCTGCTAAACTTCTGACTGACCAACAATATGGATTTAAGCAAGTCAGTTCTACAGCAGATATCCTAACTGTAATCTCTGAATGTATATACCATACACTAGACAAAATAGGGGAGGGTAGAGCAGTACCCTAGATATATCTACAGTTTGTGACAGGGTATGGCATGATGGTCTTCTCTGGAAAATCAGATCATACGGTATCACTAGACAAATACTTAACATAATTAAATCCTTCTTAAATAAGAGAAGAATCCAGGTTGTTCTCAGGGGTCGTACATCTAAACAATATGATATAAATGCGAGTGTACCTCAGGGGTCGATCCTTGGAACTTTATTATTCCTAATATTCATAAATGACCTCCCTGATAAAATTGTCTCTGAGATGGGTATATTTGCTGATAACACCACGCTCTATAACAGGCATAAGGGGAAAACAAATGAATACATATCTAAGGAAATGGCAGAAACACTAGAGGGTGACCTCCAATCTGTAGTGGTATGGGAACAAAAATGGATGGTGACATTCAATGTTGCCAAGACTAAGCTTGTTTCCTTCAATAATTACAAGAAACCTTCTCAACCACTAATAGCTACAGTTAAAGATACATTACCTGCAAGAACTTTTTTAAAACTCCCCAGCTTAACGTTCACAGGGTACATGAGCTGGAACAGATACATTGAGAGCACTGCCAGGGCCGTTGTGAGGAAGGTGGGCTCTCTCTACTGTGCTAGAAAGTTACTTAAGCCTGAAAGTATCCTGTACCTCTACAAGGCTACCATTAATTCATGTATGGAGTATTGTTGTCACATTTGGGCTCATGCATCTGCTATTAGTCTCTCGCTCCTGGACAGGGTTCAAAAGAGAGTTGCCAACCTCATGAGTCCTGAACTGTCATCCAAGCTTCAACCTCTGTCCCAACGATGAAATGTTACATCCCTCTGCCTGTTCTACAAGTATTTTAATGGTGGTTCCTCTGAGGAACTTAAAGTATCCCCTTGATGTAAATACCCCCCGACAAACTCGACAAGCAGCAAAATCTCACCCCTACACAGTAGAGGTCTCTAGATGTAAGAAAGCTTTCTACTCTAATAGTTTCTTTCCCAGAACTGCTAGACTTTGGAACTTCCTTCCAGGTTCCTTTTTTCTCAACTGTACTGACATGCAGAAGTTCAAGTGTAATGTGAATAGACATCTTACTGCTCAACTCCCGACATAGTATCCCTGCAACTTATGACTTCGATAGTAGCCCCCTACATCAAAGTGGCACTGCGCCTTGTTTGGGGTGAAAATTGAATAAAAAAAAATTATAAATAATTAAGAAATGATATCCTCCTAACGTTTTGATAATTTTATTGAATTTATATATTTTTTCAAATCACTTTCAGCTAGATCCAAAAATACAAAACCTTGGAGTGTAGAGTTAACTCCCTTTACTCCTTGTCAAACATGGCAACTTTTACACCTGAAGAAGGTCGGAGGTTACATTGACTGAAACGCTGTGCAAATGAAACTCAAGATGAGAACAATCGTCCAATTAACACAAATGAAACAATCATAACTTATGTAAAAAAATTCAGGTCTTTAATTTCTATTTATGTTTAAAAAAAACAAAAGACACTGAAGATTATTATACGTACCTGACTGATCTCACTACACCAAGCGGCTTTCTCTTGTGGAGTGGCAGCAACGAGCGACAAAGTCGACGGAGGGCCACTTTTGGAATCTATGATAAGGCGGAATTCAAGTCCATGATGGTCAGATGCTCTATCTTTGCCTTCTGTCTGATTACCCAGAGTGTTCGGACCAAGGGTCTGACTCCCAAAGCTCCCTACAGAGTCCAGGGAATAAGCTGAAACAAAAAACAATAATTAGTTTGGTTGTTTGTTTTATGGCATATCAAACTTTAATCCAGTTATTTTGGAAATGTTATTTTGGAAATGACATTCATGTTGCATCCAGTTATTTTGTAGAAGTTTTTTATTCTTCAAACTCTTTGTATCTTCAATCGCTAGTTTGTAGTGTTTGGTTTGGTTGTTTTATAGTGGATTTTATCGTTTTTTTGTTCCCTGCTCTGCAAAACATGAATGAGTTTTGCAATGGGAAAGAAGGAAAAGGGTTACAGCATTAATGTTTGATGTATTTTAAGTTAGGAAACCAGTCAGGAGGTGGAGGAGATAGAAAGAAAAAGGGGAAATAGAAAGAAGGAAAAGTGGGAAAAGGTAGGTTCTTGTTTTTGTTTTTGTTTTTGGTTTTGCAGAACATAATTAAGTTTTGCAAAAGAAAGTAGAAAAACAAAGAGCATCAATGTTAGGTGTATTTCGTCTCAGGAAGTCAATATCTTCAGACAACCTGATCTGGTAAGCACATTGTTGGCCTAATGGATACCCTTTCAGATTATATACTTGTTTAAATCTATATTCTATGTCTATACCCCTATTGTCACGTTATTCAATAACATGAGACTTGATTGGTGTTCATTTTATTTGGTTTAACGTTCGTTTACACGCTGCTATGTGTTAGACGGCTTTTAGAAATTAACTTCCAATATCTTCAGACAGCCTGACCTGGTAGCACCAGATACAATAATTATCCCATTACGCAAATATGATCCGATATACAAATACAAAAACAGAACACATACCTGTGGATATTTGCTAAATTAAATGATGACGTTTTAACATACACCAAAATGCATGATTTTATATTTTTCATGAAAATCGCTCCAGACAATGCATGAAGCCATTTGATGTAAGGAGCTAAAAGGCATAAAAGATGATTATTACAAAGAATGGGGATGCCTATTAACTTCAATCGTGAAAGGATTAAGATTATAGTAAGAGGGAAACATTCAGCAGGAAGAGAGTTCGACAAGCTTGCAGCTGCTGGAAAGAAGTTACTGGAATAGAAAGCTTTGTTATAATGAGGTATCAAAACAGCAAATTGGTGAAGACCAATAGGTCAACAAACCAAATGAGCTGAGACAAAAGAAGCAAGGAATAGATCAGATGATTCCAAAGAGTATGTGCTATAATAGTATTTATAGAAAAGACTGAGACTAGCAACATTGTGTTAATAATTAGAAAAAAAATTATATACTGTCTATAACATTGCTGGTTAGCTAAAAAAAATTTAAAATGGTAATGTCCAAACTCGAAAAAGATTTTTTAAAAAATGCATTACTTTAAATATTATTTTTTGCACTTCATTATCATTTTCGAGCTCTTTAATTTTTTTTAGCTCTTTCAAATTTTTTGATTTTTTTTTTCTTTACATGGGGGTCACCACTTATCAAGGCCCAGGAGCCACTCGGGGATAAAGGTTATTGTGTGTACACTAATCAGTGGGATAGTATCGTAGTAATAGTTAGTATTGGGGATTTGATTGGTGTCATTACTTAAGGGGGCGGTTCATCAGGAATTTGTTTGTGTTGGACTTGAAGACATCCAAATTGAATTCGGGGGGGGGGGGAACAGGCAAGCGGCAGAGAGTTCCACAGCCGTGCAGTTCTAATTTTTGAGCTCTCCAACTTTTGGAGCCCTTCAATTTTTTTTTTTTAAATATTTCTCTTTCAATATTTTGAACTCTTTCGACAGTGTGAGCTCTTCCAGTTTTTACAAGCTCTTCAAATTTCGAGCTCTTCTAATTTTTTTTTTTTTAGCTAACCAGCAATGTAATAGCAAATCTATAAAAAGCTTGTTGCTATTTATTTTCCTCTGACGACAACAGTTTCGAACTCCATGGAATAAGGAAATAATGCATTGTATTTTGTATTCGTTGTTTTTGAACAATAAGTTTTGTAAATGTTAATTTGTACAATTTAATATATATATACACTTGTGCCCGATATTATTCATACCCCTCGGATCTTTGAGATTTCTATAAGAATATTGCTCAAACCAGAAGGTAGACAATATTAAAGGGATTTCAAACAATAAATCAAGCATAAGCATTTAATTTAAACTCAACAAATAAATAAATTATGCAAGTTTGAAACATTATACAAAGAAAAACAATAATGGCACTAGTTCAAAATTATTCATACCTCTCTTACTAATAGTCAATAGCATGCCCTTTATTCTTAATAACTGCCTGTAACCGTTTGGGATATTTATCAACAAGGTTTTTACAAGCATCAACACTGATTTTTGACCATTCTTCAATGCAGTAGTTCTCCAAATCCCTCAAATTTCTAGGTTTCCGCTTTTTAACCTCAGTTTTCAATATGTGCCAGAGGTTTTCGATAGGGTTCAGGTCGGGACTCTGGCTAGGCCATTTCAAAACATTAATTTGATTATCCTCAAACCATTTCTTGACTATTTTGGCAGTATGTTTTGGATCATTATCCTGTTGAAGGACCCAGTTTGGTCCTAAATGGAGCTTCTCCGCATCCTGTCTAATGTTTTTCTTGAGTATCTCCAAATATTGCTCCTTCTTCATGGTTCCATCTATCTTGACCAAACTACCTGGACCACTAGCCGAAAAGGAGCCCCAAAACATTAGGCTACCACCACCATGTTTCACCGTGGGTATGGTGTTCTTTGGGTTGTAAGCTTCTCCTTTCTTCCTTCAAACGTAAGAAGCATCCATATGGCCAAACAATTCAATTTTTGTTTCGTCAGTCCACAAAATACTTGAGAAAACGGACTCTGGAGAATTCACATGGGTCCTAGCAAACTTTAGACGTGCTGCAAGGTGTTTTCCGGTGTGCAATGGAGTCCTTCTTGGTCTTCTTCCTTTCAGACCATTTTCATGCAGAGTCCTTTGCAATGTTTGCCTTGATATTTTTATGCCAGAAGACTCCAGATTTTCTAAAATGTCCTTATTAGTGGTGGTTGGATTTGCATTAACACTTCTTACAATATTCCTGGTGGCTCTAGCAGACAGTTTCCTTTTTCTTCCTCTACCAATCAAGTTGTTTGTTGTGTGGTGGCTCTGGAATTTTTTGATGATGCTCTGTACTGTTGCTGTAGGGACCTCAAATTTCTTGAAAATTGACTTGTAACCTAAACCATCCTTATGTGAACTCACAATTTTAGTCCTAAGATCATTACTAAGCTCTTTTTTCTTCCCCATTCTAATAATTTTTATTCTTTTATTGGTTTTCAGTTGATATCATTTTAATTTCTGAAAAATGCAAAAAACGAAATGAAATTAATCAAAGGTTGTATAAAAGCATTCAAAATAAGAATCAAACAGAAAACAAACAGTCAGAAACTCGATTAATACTGAAAAAATAAGGGGGTATGATTATTTTTGAACATTGCAGATTTTATAAATAGCTGTATATTTCTTTTATTACAAGTATCCCGAGATTTTAAAATGACGAAAATGATCAGAAGAGGTTTATTAAGAATATGTATCAATATGGACGTAAACAATAAATTCTTACAAAAGTTACACCTAATAAACTCAATTTTCAAGGGGGGTATGAATAATATCGGGCACAACTGTATATATATATATATATATATATATATACACATATGACACATATATATATATATATATATATATATATATATATATATATATATATATATATATATATATTTGAGAAAATTCTAGTTTACAAAATTTCGGAAACTTAAATTTGGATATATAAATATTAATATCTGTATGACAATGCTAACCAGCATTGTCATATAAATATGCTCAATATTCAAGATAGAGCGTCGGTATATGAAGGAAATTAAAGTTTTGTGAATTAGAATTTATGGAATTTATTATTTGAAACAAGTATATATACTTGACTGATCGCAAGCATATATCTCTACAAAGCCACCATTTGCACATGAAGATAGTATTGTTGCTACATCTGGGCTAGTGCACCAACCTACAAATACTATTACGACATATGTTTCTCATAAATGTTTATTCCCTGCTTCCTTTGTTCCAGCTTGTTTGACTCATTGGTCTAGTGGTCTCCATCAATTCGTTGTTTTAATACCTCATTGTAATACAGCTTCCTATTCCAGTAGCTTCTTTCCAAGGACTGCAAGGTTGTGGAACTCTCTTCCTGCTCACTGTTTTCCTTCTACCTACAGCCTCGGTCATTTTAAGACTAAGGCCACTAAACATCGCCTGTCTTTGCGATAATCATCTTTCGTTCTTGTTAGTTCCTTACATCAAGTGGCTTCATGCCTTGTCTCGAGCGATTTCCATAAAAAAGAAAAATCTAATAAGATACCACACTGTATACCAAGCTCCAGCCTCTGTCCCATCGCCACAATGTTGCATCCATGTGTTTGTTTTACAAGTACTTCAGTGGAACGTATTCTGATGAACTCACTGCATTTGTGACCCCCTCCATGAAAATACCCCCTCCATGAAAATACCCCCTCCATGAAAATACCCCCGACAAACCCAACAAGTAGCAAAATCACACCCATTCGCGTTTGAGTTCACTTCCCAAGCCAATAGCTTTTTTTTTATTGGAACCAATTACCTTTGTAATTCCCCCTGCTCCCTGTTTTCCTAACTGTACCAAGATGCAGAAATTTAAATGTAATGTGAACAAGAATCTCACCATACAACACCCCACTTTGGATTTCCCCTATAAATTTGGTCCATGATTCACAGTACCCCTTTACATCTAAGTGACAGTGTGCTTGGGGTTAATTGAAGGAATACACACACGCACTCACACATGCATGGACTATTTTGCCACATTTGGGCTGGTGCATCCACCACTAATCTCTCCCTCTCAGAGAAGGTCTAAAAAATAGTCTCCAATCTAATAGATACCGCACTATAAGCCAGGCTCCAACCACTGCCCCATCACCAAGATAGTGCATCTTTATGTCTATTTCATAAGTAATCTAATGGAATGTGTTCTGATGAACTCATAACACTTGTGCCCCCTCGACATACATAAACCTGACAAACCCATCTTGCAGCAAAATCTCACCTCTTCACTGTCGAGGCCTCTAGATGCTGGAAAGCTGCAAACTCTAATGGTTTCTTCCCTTAGACTGCTAGACTTTGGAATTCCTTCCCTGTTTCCTGCTTCCCTGACTATACTAACATGCAACATGAACAGATATCTTGCTCATTTCCTCACATAGTCCTCAAGTAGACTGTCACTCTCTCCCTTTTGCAAGCGTCTGTCATGACTAACAATGCTATAGAAGTCAAAACTATGGCATCTTGAATCGACATATTGTTGAGTTTAAGGTTTTCCGTCTTATCTCTCTCTTTCCTAACATAAATTTTGGCTTGCCAAGCATCCCGATCCTGGGATAGTGCTGTCCATTGCTCACATTACACACTGAGATCCTTGAGATCTTGCTTTAGCACATCCTTGAATCTGAGATGCAGACGACCAACAGGCCGAATACCCTCTTCCAAAACACCATGTCATACATTGTGAGGTAGGCGTTCACATGACATTCGGTTTACATGGCCTGCCCACCGAAGTCTCATAAACTTAATCTCGAGGAAAGTGTACCCGAACCTGTCCATCTGAAGAGCTCTTTGTTCGGCATTCTGTCCTTCCATGATACACCTCTACGACATTTGGGAGGCTCACGCAGCATGTTTGGAAGAACAAGCATCTGACCATCAAGACGAGATTCCGTGTGTACGAAAGGTGTGTGCTTAGTGTTCTTTCCTGTGGGATTGCTGAGACATGGTCTGCATATCGTCCTCAAGAGTCCAGAGTTAGTGCCTTCCATACAAGATGTCTCCCCAAGTAGACATGGTCCCAAATAATATCTAAGTGGTAATATGCCTTGTTTGGGAGATCAACAAAAGTATAAAATAAAAAAATTTAAAATTAAAAAAAAATGACCAGCAGCAAAATCACACCCTTTCACTGTAAAGGTCATCAGATACTTTCTACTCTAATAGCTTCTTTCTTTGAACCATTTACCTTGGAAATTCTCTCCCTGCTCACCGTTTTCTTAATTGAATCAACATGCAGAAATTTAAATGTAATGTGAATAAGCACCTCGCCACACAACTCCCCACTTTGGATGCCCACTATTAATGTGGCCCCTAATTTACAGTAGCCCTTTACATCTTCATCTCACACCTCACACCTTTCCATTAACAAAGCTTCTTTCCTAGAACTGCCTACCTGTGGAACTCTGTTCCACTGGCCTGCTTTTTGGACTACAATATGGTCGTCTTCAAGTCCAATGTAAACAAGTTCTTATTAAGCCCCTCCCCTCCAAATAATCCATTTCTACCCCATTTACACCACTAACTATTAATACGCTGTAATCCCTGTGACCACCATACACTCATTAACCCTTATCCTCGAGTGGCGTTTGGATCTTGATAAGTGGTGATTCCCGTGTAAATAAAAAAATAAAAGGTCAGTGTGCCTTATTTGGGGTTAACTGAAGTAAAAAAAATAAACACACACATACATACATAGACATACGAGATGTTGTCGCATAAGTTTTATTAATGTTCTTCCTGGTTTATCCAAATTGGCTTTCATTTCTAGACAATCCTTTAGTCATAGTCAGAAAAATAAACAGCACAGAAGGTTGACACACCAGTTCTCATTAGATTCCCGAAGTTAAGCAATATTGAGCCTGGTCAGTACCAAATGGGTGACTATTTGGAAATACTAGGCGCTGCATATAGGAGAACGTCGACAGTTCTCTGCAAAAATTGCAAAAATATAATGTTGTTATCTCATCTAATCAGGAATTACAGGCGACTGGTGTTGCATTTGAAGTTGAGATTCCCTAGACACTTTCCACTTCGGGGGAAGCTGGTTAAACCAGCCTAGAGTTAATGTCGCTCACATAATAAGAAAGACTAAAACGTTTCAAATACTTACTGTCTTCATCAACTAAGAACACTTCTGAACTTGGATCCTCTATGAGGGTACAGTCAATCAGTGGTATTTTTCCATGCGCCTGCAATGAAACAGTAAAATATTTTAGAAATATGGAATATATATATATATATATATATATATATATATATATATATATATATATATGTTTTATCTTTTTATTACCGTTTTATCTGTTTGGTTACATATGTTTCGGATGTTGGACCATGTTTACGATTGAACAGCCTCCTCAGACCTTCAGATGTTGGACCATGTTTACGATCCAACAGCCTCATCAGACCTTACAGAAAGAAGTTTTCTGTAAGGTCTGAGGAGGCTGTTGGATCGTAAACATGGCCCAACATCCGAAACATATGTAACCAAACATATAAAACGGTAATAAAAAAATAAAAAAAACATATTGAGCACTCTCTTCAGGTTTTTACTAATTACCAGTTTTACCATATATATATATATTGCTAAATATACAGTTTCACTTTTTTCCATCATAGAATTGTAAATTTTCAGCAATTCCTATCACCTTTTTCAACTAAATATTAAATTATGAAAATAAGTAGAAAAATGTTATTATTTTAAAAACATGTGTAAAAATGTATGTTGCATTTGTTTGATAATTCGTCTCAACCGGTTTTGGTATTGTTCTTTTTTTCTTCTTGCTTTCGTTTATATATATAAATTCATTCGGTGCTGCCCGGGTTGGAAGTGACATATAGTTATAAAAAATGCTCAATATTCTAAGTGTAGCAGTCCAAACATAACTGGGCAACGTTATGTATGTTTGCTATATATATATATATATATATATATATAGATTAAGCACTTGACAAAGGATGCGTCCAAGGTAAATGTTTCCGTATGCTTCATTTCCTTTAAGGGGAATTTCTTTAAATAATGTTCTATTGTCAAAGTGTTTTATATTCAAGAAGTCTGAAGAAAGGCTGGTTATGTGAAAATTTTCAAACGCCATAATGCTTGAAATTGTCCAACCGATCTTGAAACAATTGTAACTTACAATGAAATATACTTTTTGTTCCAACCAATTCCTTTCTTAAAGTCTTGGTTTTGTTAATACAATACATATATATATATATATATATATATATATATATATATATATATATATATATATATATATATATATATATATATATACACACACACACAGTGTAACTGGTATATAAGAAAAACAAGAGATTTTCTCTGGTCCCAAATTAGAGCCTGTCTTAATGTACAGCGTAACCCGGATATAAGAACCCCGGATATAAGAGATCGGGAAGGATCAGAGAATAATCTCTTATATCTGGGTTAAATTGTATATATATATATATATATATATATATATATATATATATAATTATTTTCCACAGCCAAACCAACGTCGCAGCCCAAAAGAGCCAAGAAAGCCCAAAAACCGGAAGTCCAAGACTCGAGTTTCGCCCTCATTTGGGCTGATCAGTTAGACACATCTGCACTCAGGATTTTAAACCTGGACTTCTTGCATGCTAGGCGAGCACTCTACAAACTGAGCAAACATGCCACACACACACAAGAATGTCTATTATGGAGAGTAGATGATACAGTGGATGTGTTAAATTGTATATATATATATATATATATATATATATATATATATATATATATATATATATATATATATATATATTTATTATACTAGCAGGGAAACATTGCCCTGGGTTGAATGATGATCAACAAATGATTAAACCTTCCATATTTTACTGTCATCGACATCGGTGAAATCGACCATTTTTTAATCAAATCGATTAATTGCTGTTCTAATCAGAGACCCATCGTGGTACACCAGGAGGATTTAGTCCATAATATATTGTAGTCTACATTTTTATATAATAGCAAGATTTAAAGCTTAAAATACAAAAGTCAAGTATCATGGTTCACTTGTACTCTAAACAGAAACATTAATTTCGAACGTGCCCCTGTCATATAAAAGAACCTACTGTTGATTGTATATACCTGGCATTACTGGTTGCACGGTGACAATGGCTTGAATTTAAGTTTAAAATGAAAATTGTGTTTTAAACAGAAACATTCATTTTGAACACCCCTGTCATATCAAACAAACTACTGTTGATTTTATATGTTAAGCCTTTGTGCTTGTGTGGTAATAAAACTTTTCAAATGCACTAATGATGTTAGGCTGTATAAGGTGTTAACTTTAGTCAAAATCGCTTGTTATTTCTTTTATTGGACTTTTTCGATTATCAATACTTATTGAAGACATTTCAATACAAAACCTATCTAAGAACACTATCAAGAACATAAAGTAAATTTGTGTGAAATTAAAAAAATAGGTCAAACTGTTTAGGAGTCCATAGGGATCGAACTCACACACACACACAAAGTTCCTTTTATATAATAGTAGATCATTATATATATATATATATATATATATATATATATATATATATATATATATATATACATGCGAAACTCGTTGTTTGTTTACGACCATGCGATTTGAGCACTATAAAAGTGGTGGCGGGTGTCTATTTAAATAGACATTCCGACAAGTTATTTACGGGCGTCAATTCCATGGTCGAGTGAGAGAACTGCCGACTGTCAACACGACGGTTCTAGGTTCAATCTTTGGCTTGGGACAGATGCTAGTCTAGCAGCACTGATAAGTTGTGATACAACGAAACAGGACTGTATGTCGATGACTACAAATATATATATATATATATATATATATATATATATACAGACAAATGGAAATGGTAAAAATAGCACCAGTAAAAATGACAAAAGTGAATAAATTGGTAAAAATGGCACTTTGACAACGGAAATTAGGACCGTTGGAGAAGCACAGGTTAAGCGCCCATTCCTTTAGTTTAACCCCTCCCCCCAAAAAAAAAAAATTAAATAAATATTTTCATAGACATTTACACCGGTAGGAGTAGGGGCTAGGCTCTCTTTTTTTAAATACAAACTAATCAAGGTCAACAATGCTTTCTGCTAGTTTGAGCGATTCTTTTTGCAAGCCAATGTATAAAGTTTTTGTGGAGGAAGAGATAAGGAATATAACACATAATTGCTTGCATATCCACTATCTTTCTGTCATCATAATTTATAACCCTAACTAATCCTTACTATTCTGCATAAGTACTCAGAGCTTTAATAATAACTAATTTTTTTTTCACAAAAAAAAAGTTGTAATTGTGGATTTGGACAAAACATAAAAAACAAAAACAAAACAAAAGCATCGATAATTTCATAAATATTGGCAAACCACAATTGTTAACAGCAAAGTTAACAGCAAACGGTGTTTGTATCAGATTCTGTCCCTGATATTAAACTTCATCAGTAATATAACTTCCGGTGCGAGTTTCAATTTCCCAAGTTTATTTATTTATTAAATCGTAAAGAATAGTTAACAAAGAACTACCCTCTGTACGTTCTGCAGATTATTTAATAAGCCATCCTTAACTTAGAGACTCGATAATGACTTAAAATAAAAATAAAACAAAGTACTGGAATAAATGGTACCATATCAATTATTGGGTGCATTTCTACCAGTAATTTGTTTTATTTTTTATTTTTAAGTCATTATCGAAACTCCAAATATCGTGTCAACGATTTTTTCTTGTTCTCACGTAACTCTCTATATTTGTAATTTGTAAATCAATTTTGCTAATTTTCTGAAGTATAACGTTTTTTTGGTTCTCGTGTAGGAGACCTCTTCCTGCATTACTTTCGCTTTTTCTCACTCACATGCTCCTATTCCGAATTCGTAGCAGCGGGTAGCCATCAGTGGATTTTTCCCCTTTATTTTTTACCAAAACCGTCACTTTTTTTGTCATGTTTAACATATTTCAAACTGATATAGATTATTGCATAATTTATGTTCTTTGTTTTTGCCCAGAAAACTTGTAAGTTTTACCAGCTGCTAAGAGGCCCCTCATTAATATTGAACTCAAAACTGTGTAGTTCAATTTGGAGGGATTTTTCTTAACGGAGAATTTTTTTTTTTTAAATAATAACGTCATTATTTAAGCATGTTTCCTTACTATTCTGCATAAGTACTCAGAGCTTTAATAATAACTAATTTTTCTTTCACAAAAAAAGTTATAATTGCGAATCTGGACAAAACATTGTAGAGGACTAGGATATATATATCCTAATCCCGTTACAAAAGAAAATAATGAAACGAATGGAATGAAGGAAATAAAAACTAAATTGCTGGATAAGATAAACGTGTCGTTTATTTACTGTTGAAAGAATGAATGTTTTAGATATAACACGCGTTCATGTCCGCGTTCGGGTGTAACCATCGTTTGTTGCAGGACTTGTAGTATAGAAGGAAACGGAAATGTGTGTACATCTCACGTTCGGGTCACTATCGTTTGTTCGCGCGTGGGAAGAGAAGTGAGTAATGTAGTGGAAATGGGAATGATAGTCCAGCGTGTAGACAAAGACAAAGATAGAGGGTTGACATCAGTAAAGCTGTGCGCCATGTTAGCAGTCAGCTACGCGGAGGTGTTCTCCGGCACAAGTTGTATATAGAGAAAGAGAAAGAGTGAGAATGTCAAATTAGTTCATGGAAAGAGAAAGCATATAAGGTGTACGTACTGTCTGTTAACTTTTTGCCCCACATACAGTAGGAAAATAATTTGATGGCTTTTCTTGAGTTTCAATTATAAATCGCTTTTCTATTTAACCATCTTTTGACCTGTGGTGTTGAATATATCTAACACTGCTGGCCAAGAAATGACTGATAAAACTAGATAGTTGTTTACAATTAAAACACAAGAAGACCCATATTTTTTTTCAACTGGTTTCTACCTACCTGTTGCCGACCGAGAAATCTGAACATATATGTTTATCTAAACTTCTGTAATTGTATAAATAAATAGTACACTCTCATTATCAAATAATCGAGCACTCTATTAGATTTCTTTCTAACCAACGAAACCATGAATTATATATATATATATATATATATATATATATATATATATATATATATATATGATGATTGCGTCCGTGTGTACGTAGGTGACTTTCTAATCCAGCTTTAGTCCTACATGAAAGTTCACAGATGTCACATAAAAAATTTTCTTTATTGTAAAAGTGATTAGATTCCATGAACAAAGCTTTTTTTCTTAGAAGTGCACGCCTGTGGAACTCTCTGCCGTTTGCCTAGTTCCACTTGACTACAACCTGGATGCCTTCAAGTCCGACATAAACAAATTCCTGATGAACCTCCCCCTTAAGTAAGACACTTTATCAAATCTCCAATAATAACGATTATGACGGAGAACAGAATAAAAACTATAAATACTATTCCATTGATTACTGTACACGCAATAACCCTTATCCCTGAGTGGCTTCCGGGCCTTGATAAGTGGTGACTACCTTGTAAAAAAAAAAAAGAAAAGAAAAAAAGATGATCGCATGATAATATTGTGACTCCTCAAATGCCGTGTCAGGCCACTTTTAGATTTGCAGATTAGATCACACATAGCGTTGCCAGATATGCTGTAGAAGCCTCCTCATAAGACTGTCGTTCCTGTTTTTGATTGTGTGATTTCATATATATATATATATACACACACACACATATAGTGGACTTTCTATTATTTAACACGTACGTGCTCGACAAGCGTCTCCTACTGTATCAAACCCCTAGACATCTCAAGGAAGACTTGCCAAGCCTTACCATTGCCATGGCCACACGCACACACACACACACACACACACACACACACACACACAACCAACCAACCAAAACTGCATTCTCTAATGAAGACTCTGTTATGAATCAAAATATCAAATTTGATTTAAATAAATATGAGTAAATATTCTGAACTTGTTTGATCGTTAAATTTGGAATTTGGTATTCTAATATTAAAAGTGCTTATTATAAACGATGGACTTTCTATTATAAATATATATATATATATATATATATATATATATATATATATATTACTAATTACTACTTCTGATGAGTTAGGGGCCAAATAGACTCATTGATTGATATAATAATTAAATGAATGATTTTGCGCTACGAAACAGTTACTGTCAAGAATTTTGAATGTCAACTGAATTATACAAAATAAATTTGGAATATAAACGTTTGTCATTTATTTGTTATATGCTCTGTAATTACATTGAGCTTCTTAAATTAAGGATTTGTATATTTAAAAATGGAAATATGATTGAAAAGATCATATTTCCACGGAAATATATATATATACACACACACACACACGTTTTTGGGTGGAGCATTTTCATTAAATGATATTGCCAACTAACTTATTGTAATACAGAACTCTTTTCATGAAAACAAACAAATGGAGCACTTTTTTAACAAGTGTAACTCAACGTTTGTATAAAGACATTGGAGATGTGATTTACGAGCGTTGATCCAATGGCTTAGAGATAGAACTGCCGACTATCAACAAAATGGTTGTAGGTTCGATTCCTGGTTTGGGATTGAGTGCTAATATAACCACATCAAATGACTAATATATATATATATATATATATATATATACATATATATATATATATATATATATATATATATATATATATATTTATTTATTTACCAGTGGTGAAAAAAAACGGACTAGAGTGCTCAATGTGTAGTCAGAGCACTATATAGGAACTTTATTACTGTGAGTCCAGAATGAGTTTACAAATTGTTTCAGCTAGAGGAAGATCCTCAAAGAGAGGAGATAGTTGGATATCTCCTCTCTTTGAGGATCTTCCTCTAGCTGAAACAATTTGTAAACTCATTCTGGACTCACAGTAATAAATTTCCTATATATATATATATATATATATATATATATATATATATATATATAATTGCGTTGACACACCGGTTCTTGTTAGATCACCAAAGTTAAGCAACATTAAACCTGGTTAGTACCAGATGGGTGACAATTTGGAAATTCTAGGCGCTGGATGTGCTCTCTGCTTATCTCGGCATTTGTTTCCAGTCGTCCTGTACACACACTCCACTTGCCACTGGTATTTAACAATCTCAACTCAGGAGAGGTGTGGTTGGAGATTGCACACCTCATGCCACAAAATTTTCATGCGCAGACACACCTTCGTGGGTATCCATAGTCTGTCAAAGACTAAAGGAGCCTTTATATATATATATATATATATATATATATATATATATATATATATATATATATATAAGAGGATCAAAGAAATATTAAAGGATTCTTTAAATAGAGACTTCTTGAGGAAACAAAAAGCCCAACAAATAAGACAGATCTTAGGTATGTGAGGAAAAATATCAACAATACAAAGATATACGTGCATATAAATTTATTTATCATTTCCATAAGGAAGATACATCGATTGGAGTAGGGTTAGTAAATCCTCTTTATACTTAGACATTTCGAAGCCTAATGCTTCTCATCAGAAGAGGAGAGAGGGAAATAGGTCACAAATAGGGAAATGCGACATCTAGCAATATATATCATTCTATTATCAATATTTTCCTCATATATATATATATATATATATATATATATATATATATATATATATATTAAAAAATATTCCTTGTTAACGATAAGTTTTTGAGATTTGGTGCTCAAAGATAAGATTAACATAGAATTATATTACACATCTATGAATCTACTTACGGACTATAAAAGAAACCACTTTGGGACCGCTTTGCTATAGAGGTTCACCTGCCATACTTACTCCAATACGCTAGTTTAATCTTGGTGTCTTCCCTGCCCTCCTCCTCCTTTTGTGCTGATAAGGAGACAGTACCCAAAAATATTTTATTAAATAAATGGATATCGTTTCTGAAACGATCGTACACTTACTATGATTTTGTTTTGTTTTTCTTTTTGAAGCTGATTTATAATTTCTCGATTATTGATCTCTTATATATATATATATATATATATATATATATATATAGTAATTTATAAAATATATATGGCGATTAAGCTACACTGAATATTCGGCATTTCATCCACTCTAGGATTCGTCAGGCTTATGTGCGAATTCTGTGGTTGTTTCTCGTTTTTATATGGTCCTCTTCTGTTGAGGATTTTAGTTAGCCAATCAGCTTTCTAATATCCACCGCACCCCTTCCTATCAGCCAATGGGCATGCATTTTATCGAACAAAGGATCTGTTTTAGGATTAGGTTAGTGGTTTAAGGCTATATATATATATATATATATATACCAATGCGCGTGTGTGTGTGTGTGTGTGCGCATATATATTTTCAAGTTGCCCAGTCATAAAGTATGCTTACATGTAATATTTAAATTATAATTGCAGAATTCGTATTTATTATTATAGAGCCATGTCTATATTGTCCTACCGGTTGGGAAATTTGAACCCAGCTACAAAGCCATCATTAACTGAGTGTCTGGGTTTGCCCATCTAAGCATAGTGGCATGTCCCAGCTTGCTTATAAACTAACTTTCTAGGTGTCTAATTCTAGCTCAATTGGTCAAGCATCTGAGTACTTGCTGATTAATTTAATAGATGGCGATAATGAATAAGAATAGGTGCATCTAGTAATGAGAAGAACATGCGCTTCAAGATGACTTTAGAAAATTATTGTAAAGTGTCGACCTTTTTTTTTTTTTTTTTCATCCGTTGTCTTTTTATTACTTACCTTGGCCAGATGCAATCTCCCATTGGATGCCCGAGTTGTGAGCAACATGTGATTTGAGAACAGGAAAACTTGGCGTACCACTTCGCGTTTGGACGAAAGGCCAAGAAGATTCTTCGGCTTATCTGGCAGCAACTGGAGTAAGAGTCCTAGCAAGTAAACAGAAAATAATGTTAAGAAAAACATACAGAAATTTCCGATGAGTTCAAACATAAAGAATCAGAAGTATTTCTCCAAATGAACGACAATCACCTCCCCTTATAATTTTAACTGGTATTCTGCAGTTGGTATTTTTTACGACCAAACCCAGCGTAGTATAAAAAACTCCAACCTCCCTATGTTAAGAAATATTTCGAAATAAACATCCCCAACCTCCAAAAATATGCTACATACAATAAAAAAATGAGGTGGGGTGATTCTCGTTCAGGTCTGCTAAAATTAGAAACATAATTAATGATTGGGATTAAAAGGGGAAATACTGAGTATACATAACACCAAAAGATGGAGGAAGTGAGGAAGCATGGCTGTGGAAATCTTTTTACCCGAATATGATGTCCAGTATGTTAAAAATCTACCATTTGTTGTAAAAATCTAATGGATAAACATCTGAAGAAGTTGGTGGGGACAGGATATTTTTACGGAAACATAAATTGTAAAATTGCCAACTCATTAATGAAACAGCTGTAATGGCAAAATCCAGGAAATAAACGAAGGTTATAAAAAAGAAAAACGTGAGTCTTTGAATTTTCAACAAAATTTTGCACTATATATATATATATATATATATATATATATATATATATATATATATATATGAAAAATATAGAATAAACGGAAAAACTGTTTTAAAATGCACTTAGATGCAAATAAAAAAGAATTTTCTTTCTTTCTTTTCTTTTAAGTTGAAATATTAATTAATTTCAGGTTTAAAATCTCTCGTCAGAGAAAGAGTGTTCAATTTTGTTGGTCTTTGTGTTTTCTCTCTTTTTTTTCCATGGAAATAAATCCATCCATGTGTTGTGATATCAAGGCCGCACTAGCTGTTAATGCACTTAGAACATTTTAGTTTTATTTTTTATTAAGTCGGAAAGGCGCGTGCTAGCTAAATATGAAGTTGATTTTATATATATACTAGCGGGGGTACCCGGCGTGGCCCGAGTGTTTGTTTCCGGGACGGGGGTGGATGGAGTTTTAAAAAATGTTATGGTAGGTAAGTAGGAAGGATCAAACCCGGAGTCATGAGTAAAAGTAGGAAAATAAAGTGTGAAAAAAAACAAAAAAAAAACATCTGCAACGTTAACAGTTCTGCCACCAAGAAAAGTCCATTCCAGTTGTTTAGGAAAAAAAAAAAAAAAAACGACTACAGTAGGTCGGCGCGAACGTGAAAATATAATGTGAATTGTCCAGCATGCTAACCACAACGCCACAGAGCACTGCAGCTTAGTTTAGTGATTTTAAATAACTTCACATGAAAGAACTACGAAGCCAAACCGGTGTTCTCTTCTCAACTGTTCCTTGTGAACGATCCCCAAACGGTATTAAGTGGTGGCAGGGGGAGGAGGAATTTATTAGAGAGAAAATATTTTACCACTTCCATTGATCTTAACCGATTTTGGCCGTGACTTCTCAGCAGAAAAAGTATAGAAATCTAAGATTATCGAGGAATTTGAGAAATAATAAGCCTATAACACACCTCAGATATTGTTCTGCCGTTTGTGCATATTATATTTGCATGAAATATCTTGATTTTTAATCCTATTAAGGTCAAAATCAGACGGGAAAAAATGAGTTCATTTTATTTATATAGAGAAGAGATATAAGGTCAGAAAAACATTGGTACTGTCGGTTTCAAGCCTAACATAAACAGAAACATAACAAAGGATAAACAGAAAAAAAATGGCTGACGAGAGCCTAACATTATTTACCATTAACTGCCACCCCCCTTATGTTAGGTTGGAAACCGGCGGTACTAATGTTTTTTTCTGACCTTCTGTGCAGTTTTAAATAAATAAATATTATTGAAAATTTTTCTTTATAATCGAGCACTTTGCTGGAATTCTTCCCCCAAAACAGTGAACAAATATATATATATATATATATATATATATATATATATATATATATATATATATATATATATATATATATATATAAGGTTATCTTGTCGTATTTTCAAAGGCAGACTCAAATAGCATTTAGATTGATATGTCAAATTCCTAGTTCGGAAAAAGTACTTGATAAAACTCATTTGTAAGTTAAACTCTTTTGGAGGTTGAAGGTTCAATCTTCAGGGCAGGTGATACTCAAAATACAATTGCAAACTACTTAAGACTTCTATCCAGTCATGGCTGATGGAACGAGAGCATGCTACCTCCGTTGATTAAATAAAGGATTCCATTCGAAATTCCATGCAGATTTCTGAGTTTGACAGAAAGATTCTCGAGTTCAACAAGATAGACCTGAAGAAAGTCGGAGGTTACATCGGCTGAAACGATGTGAAAGTAACGATCAAGATGAGGAAAAAAAAAATCTCTATCTCGTTCTACTATTATATAAAAGGAACTGTGTGTGTGTGTGTGTGTGAGAGAGAGAGAGAGAGAGAGAGAGAGAGAGAGAGAGAGAGAGAGAGAGAGAGGGGGGCATAACAACGGCTGGGCCGATTTTTGTGAAATTTTACACAAATGTACTTTATGTATCTGGTAGTGTTCTTAGATCGGTTTTGTATCGGGGTGCTACTAAACCGTGATATTCCTACCCTCATTTTCTGTTCCTACCTCAATATGGATGATTCAAAAAAAGAAAAGAAAAAAAAACAATAACTAAACGAGAGAAAAAAAGAAAAATTCCAAATAATGCAATATTTCCCTTCCAAGTTGATTCGACCATTTTCACTTATAAAACATTAACCTTAAAAACGTGGAGAAACATATCTAAACACGCATATTCTCGCGAGATGTTGTTACGAGAGTTTTATTCACTTATAAAACATTAACCTTAAAAACGTGGAGAAACATATCTAAACACGCATATTCTCGCGAGATGCTGTTACGAGAGTTTTATTCCGGAGTTGTGCACAGTGATGAAACAGCAACACAACATCTCCTTCAACATGGTCTCCTTTTTTTTTTTTTTTACATGAGGGTCACCACTTATCAAGGCCCGAAGGCCACTCAGGGATAAGGGTTATTGCGTGTACAGTAATCAATGAGATAGTATCGTAGTAATCATTTGTATTGGGGGTTTTGATAGAGTGTCTTACTTAAGGGGGCGGTTTGTCAGGAGTTTGTTTATGTTGGACTTGAAGACGTCCAAGTTGTAGTCAGGTGGGAAACAGGCAAGCGGCAGAGAGTTCCACTGGTGTGCAGTTCTAAGAAAGAAGCTTTGCTCATGGAATCTACGTTTGGATTTAGGCACAGATAAAGAGTGGAGAGCCATCCTCCTGATTATTTGAGTTCGTTTTATGGATTTTTCAGCATGTTTTATAAAATGGAATAAAATAGTCGTATTATTTGAATTCATCAGACTACTGTTCTCATCTTGAATGTGATTTTCACAACGTTTCGGTCGATGTAACCTCTGACCTTCTTCAGATTTATCTTGTCGAACTTGGAAATGTTTCTATCGAACTCGGAAATTTGGACGGAATTTCAAATGGAACCCTTTATTTACTTCACGGGGGTAGCATGCTCTTGTTCCATCAGCCATGACCGGATAAATGTCCTAAGTAATTCGCAATCATATTTTTCAGTCGTCCACACTGAGGATTGAACCTTCAACCTTCAGGAGAATATCACTTTTTACAATTGATTCTTCCAAGTACTCTAACCACTGCGCCACAGGTGTTTGCGTGCTTATATCGACTCAAGATGAGAACAGTAGCGGATGAATCCAAATAATACGAATAACCAATCCTCATCTCAAAAATTCGGAAACGTCAAAATAAAATAGTGTCAAGAAATGTTTTTTCTATCCTCCTTTGGTAAGAATCATCTTAGACGCGAAAAATAGGCTAGGAATCACACTATTACACACAGACCTTGAGCTTTATATATAGAAAAAATATTTATTAATGTCACTGACATGCCATAAAACTTAGCAACCATTCCACATGTTCAGTGATAAAAATCTTCTTCAAACTTAAGCTTGACAAAACAAAGAAACTCTATTTTTTAATAAATGAAATTTCTTGCATTGACTGAACTCATATCCCTGAATTCTCCTGTAAAATATTCACGGCAAGAACCCGTCTAGCTACAACCACAGCAAAGAACTTTTCTTTTTCTCTCTCTGTACCAAAAAAAAACAAAACAAAGAACTTCCATGAACAAAGTTTATTTCCTAAAAAGTCACACTTTTAGAACAAGATAGCACGGATCTGTTTCCCAACCGTCCACATACGTCTTCAAGTCTAATGCAAACAAATGCCTGATGAGCCGTCCTCTTGTAAATTAATCTTTTGCCTATGTCATTCATTGTTTCTGATCATTTTTGTGGTGGCAATCATCATCCACTGACGATCTCTTTAACCCTTATCCTTGAGTGGCCTTTGTGCCTTGATAAGTGGTGATGCATTAGTTGAAAAAGTGATAATAAAATTCTAGATACATATTCATATTGTTACAATTGACCAAACAATAAAGAGCTAGATTGTTTAGTTTTTAAACAGTTCCTTCGAGTCAAGATCAAAGTGTAGTATCTGTTCTTCAGATGCTGCACTTCAATTTCTTGTTCTCTGTCAGTGGAGGAGAAATCCTTCACGGCTGAGACAATTTTTTATTTTTGTTCCTTTTCTCCACATTAAAAAAATTGTGAGCCAATAATAAAGATTCAGTTTAACGTCGATTTTACATGCATGTGTTGGACAGCTTTAAGAAATGTCCTTCCAAAGTAACTTATCTCTGACCAGGTCTTTATATATCCTTCATTGCCACAGGTCAATTTTTATTACTTTTCCCCATGTTGACTTGGTTTTCATCTGTGGCCTCCCCTGTGAACATCCATTGTATGACTCTCTGCTGGTTGGTAATGACAGGAATTCCATCCACCCCGAAGTCTTGTAATTACACTAACACCTGTTTCATCCAGTGTTCCAATGCTATCACCAAGGTAACAAAACTTTTCAACAACCTCTCAATATCAAATCAAATTAAATTCATTGGCAAAAGTGACACAACTGTAAATGGCCGTTTAAAAGATGTAACAGCGTTTAAACGTTTTGTCTAAAGTGACTTTGATCCTGATTATGATAGACATCATCACTAAACTTGGTAGGTTGTTCCACTAAGCAGAATCAAAGACAGAGGATGCTGTTTTTCCTATAACGAGACAAAAGCAACTAAAATACTTTTCTTATTTTTCTTTCTTTTTTTTTTTTTTTTAAATTACATTTTCACCCCAAACAAGGCACATTGCCACTTTGGTGTAGGGGGCTACTATCAGGGGCAGCAACTACTGGGGCACTATGTTGGGATTTGGGCAGCAAGATGTCGGTTCACGTTGCACTTGAACTTCTGCATGTCAGTACAGTTAGGGAAGCAGGAACCTGGAATGGAATTCCAGAGTCTAGCGGTTCTGGGCAAGAAACTACTGGAGTAGAAAGATCTTTTACATCTAGAGATGTGGGGGTGGGATTTAGCTGCCTGTCGGGTTTGTCGAGGGGGTCTATGTACATTTTCACCCAAAATAAGGCACAGTGCCACTTTGATGTATGGGGCTACTATCAGGGACACAGGTTGCAGGGAAACTATGTAGGGAATTGAGCAGCAAGATGTTTGTTTACATTACATTTGAACTTATGCATGTTAGCCCAGTTGGGAAAGTAGGGACCCAGAAGCGAGTTCCAAAGTCTAGCAGTTCTGGAGAAGAAACTATTGGAGTAGAAAGCTTTCTTACATTTTGGGATTTCTACTGTGTTGGGGTGGGATTTTGCTGTTTATCGGGTTTTTCGGAGGTATTTACGTTGAGGGGGTACAAGGGCTTGTAGTTCGTTGGAGCATCCACCATTAGAATACTTGTAAAACAGACAGAAGGACGCAACTTTACATCGATGGGGCAGAGGTTGAAGTTTAGATGACAGTTCAGGACCTATCAGGTTGGCGACTTTTTTTTTTTTTTTTTACACAGTCATCACCACTTATCAAGGCCCGGAAGCCACTCAGGGATAAGGGTTATTGCAAGTACATTACGTTAGTGTGGAGATTTGATGAAGTGTTTACTTAAGGGGGCGGTTCATTAGGAATTTGTTAATGTTGGACTTGAAGACATCCAAGTTGTAGTTAGGTGGGAAGCAGGCAGACGGAACAGAGTTCCACAGGCGTGCAGTTCTAAGAAAGAAGCTTTGTTCATGGAATCCACGTTTTGATTTAGAACCCTGTCCAGGAGTGAGAGACTTGTAGCAGATGCTCCAACCCAAATGTGACAACAATACTCCATACATGGGCGAATGGTGGCCTTGTAGAGATACTGGATACTATCAGGCGTAAGTACCTTTCTAGCACGGTAGAGAGAGCCCACCTTCTTTACAGCAGCCTTGGCCATGCTCTCGATGTATCTGTTCCAACTCATGTTCCCCATGAACGTTAAGCTGAGGAGTTTAAAAGAAGTACTTCCAGTTAATGCATCTTTAGCCAAAGCTATTGGTGGTTGAGAAGGTTTCTTATAATTAAAGGAAACGAGCTTAGTCTTGGCAGTATTGAACGTTACCATCCATTTTAGACCCCGCTTAGAACTGAAAGACTTGTAGCACAACGAATATAATACTAAGTAAAATTCAGTTCTAAGTGACACTCTTCTAGAGGTTGAAGGTTCAATCCTCAGTGTAGACAATACTAAGAATACAATTGTGAACTACTTAAGACTTCTACTCGGCCATGGCTGATGGGACAAGAGCATGCTAGCCCTGTGGATTGAATAAAAGATTGCGTTTGAATTTCCGTGCAGATTCCCCAATTCAGCAGAAAGATTCCTGAGTTCAACAAGAAACTCCTAAAGAAGGTCAAAGGTTACATCAAGCGAAACATTGTACAAATTACACTCAAGATGAGAACAGTAGTCCGAATAATCCAAATTATCAATCCTCATCTAAAAAATCTAGAAAAATGTTAGGAAGTTTAATATCTATACGAAATCTATAACTGAACATTCTATTTAAACCTCAGGGCATATTGTTCTCATTCTGTCAGCCATGACCGGGTAGACGCATTACTTAATTATTATGTTATTCTAAGTTAGTACACTGTTGCTTAGAACCTGTGACTTAATTGATAAAGGTGTTGATTGATGTTGATGTTATGAGTGACAGTCTTCTGGAGGTCGAAGGTTCAATCCTTACCGCAGGCAATAATAGGTCAGGCTAACATAAAAAAATGATTAATTAACACTTCTACACATTCAATGCTTATGGAGTAAGAAGAATCTATTTTGTGAATTAAATAAAGTGATCATATCTAAATTCTGTATAGGTTCTTTTATTGGAAATGAAGTTTCCCACGTTCGATAAAAAGGTCTGAGTTTACATCGGCCGAAATATTGGAAAATAACAAGCAAGATGAAAATAGTATAACTGTTGTGGTGTTAGTATTTGAATAAATATTCAAATACTAACACGACAACAGTTACCCTCCCTACATAATATCCCTGCAACTTTTGTCATTGATAGTAGCCCCCTACATGAAAGTGGCAGTGATCTATGTTTGAGGTGAAGGAAAACACAGTAACAGTTAAATAAATATGTTTTAACGAAAATACATGAAAGAGATGATTGAGCTATATCTTGGCTCACTGTTGGACTAATCAGTGACGACCATACTCTTTGCGTTTCCATCTCTGACTGACTTGGTAAAACGGTCCTTGTTACCCGGAAGTGACGTCATGGAATAGTTCATTATTCCAGGTATTAGGGGTGCGTCCCCAACAATAATCCGAATAATACAAACTAGCGGCACCTGTGGAAATTCCACAGCGAAGGCTTTCATCTATGATATATTGATGCTGGCATTCTGTGGATGTTCAGTGTAAATGGAGAGGCCCTGATATTATTGTAGCTTTTTTGTTAAAACTGCAAAAGTATTTATCTAAGCTAGAAGGGATGCCTCGTGTAGTCCAGTTGTAAAATATGTTTTAATATGATATTTTAATCCATGCAGATTTTGTATATATTATTATAGAGTTAATGTTCTATTGATTTTATATACATATATATATATATATTGATTTTATATATATATATATATATATATATATATATATATATATATATATATATATATATATATATATATATATATATATATATATATATATTATTAAATTGTGATTTCAAAAATAAAAAACATATATCCATATGACTTGGGTGCATCAGCTTGAACTATAATCTTGGTGCATCAGCTAAAATCGAAATTATTTATACAAAAATTAGATGACTTGATTGCCATCAGCTATAATCGAAACCGGAACCAAAACTTATAAGTATAGTTATTTATTACAAGAAATGGAAGGTCATAACTATCAAACAACTGTCACTTGAAAGAAAAAAGATGTAAGCGTGACAGAAAATAACACACATGCTATCGTATTAATATATAGATTATAAATCCTCACTTTTAAAAAATTCCGAAACATAAGAATCTGTTTCTGAATTTTTTACATGAGAACAACTGTTCTCATCTTGAGTGCAAGTCGCACAACGTTTCTGCCGATGTAACTTTCGATCTTCTTTAGGTGTATCTCATTGAACTCGAAAATATGTACAGAAATTCAAATGGAACCTTTATTTAATCCTTGTCACTCTTGTTTTCTTATTTTGTCCTTTAGTCCTCACATTCCATAAGCAATATCTCTGATAAAAGGGGGAAGAATTGCTGCTTTTCGATTCATCTAATACTTATTGTTAGTTTTTGTTTCTTTTTTTAGCTCCTTAGATCAAGTGGCTTCATGTCTTGTCTGGAGTGATTTCTATAAAAAAAAAAAAAAAAAATGACGCTAGCATGGTCTAGATCCGTCAGTTATGACCAGGTTAGAAGTCTTAAGTAATTCGCAATGTCCACCTCAAAATTGTGTCATTTATAACTGAATTTTACCTAGTACTTCATCCGTTATGCTATGGGTCCACGACCTAGTTTAAATAATCCAAATAACTCATAAAATTCATGTTAAAAGGCTGCTGCAACAAAGGTGAGTTCTCTCTACCGTGCTAGAAAGTTACTTATGCCTGAAGGTATCCTGTACCTCTAGAAGGCCACCATTCGAGCTGATGCATCTGCTACTGGTATCTCACTCCTGGACAGGGTTCACAAGAGAGTCTCCAACTTAAAAGGTCCTCAACTGTCAACTAAGCTTCAACCACTGTCCCATCAACGAAATGCTGCATTTGTCTGCCTCTTTTACAAGTATTTTAACGGTAGATACTCTGATGAACTACAAGCCCTTGTGCCCCCTCGACAGAAATATCCCTGACAAGCAGCAAAGTCCCACCCCTACACAGTAGAGATCCCCAGATGTCAGGAAGCCTTCCACTCTAATAGTTTCTTCTCCAGAATTGCTAGACTTTGGAATTCCCTTCCGGGTTCCTGCTTCCTCGACTGTATACATGCAGAAGTTCAAGTATAATGTAAACAGACATCTTGCTGCTCAACTCCCTACATAATATCCCTGCAACATTTGTCATTGATAGTAGCCCCCTACATGAAAGTGGCAGTGATCTATTTTTGAGGTGAAATGTAATTAAAAAAAAAAAAAAAAAATCATCAACTTCTTTTCTTTCAAGAACACGCCACAAACATCAATATGTTTTGTTCAATTATTTTATCCAAGAAAATATGTGTGGCTTTGTCAACCAAAAGTGCTCAATATCCTACAACAGCAAATGTATTCAAACGCAACTTCATTTCTTCTATTTATTTTATATGGCCTACCCACAGAATATTCAAAATATATAACGTCTTGCTTGGTATCTTCAGTATAGAAAATAGTTAAAGTCAGTTTGATATGTCAGCTTAAATGCTATTTAGCTCTGATGAGTTGTTATCTTCAGTATAGAAAACAATAATCAAGATGAGAATAATAGTCCAAATAATACACATTATCAATCACTAGCTCTCCTAACAACACACATCATCATCATCAACATCATCAACACTCTGATCCCCAGCTGGCATCAATTGTGATGGATGGCTCTCGTCTGGGTGAGGCCCCGTGTTTTGACAAGCTTCTGGGTTTGACCTTTACTCCTGATCTGAAATGGAACACGTACATCAAGTCTGTTGCCAAGGTCGCTGGAAAGATGGTAGGATCCTTCTACCGCTCCAGAAGATATCTCACTACTGATGCAATTCTTTATAAAAGCCAAGTACGTCCAAGGATGGAATACTGTTGCCATATCTGGGCAGGAGCTGCTAAAAACAGCCTATCCTGCCTTGACAGAGTACAAAATAGACTTCGTGGCTTAGTGGGGGATGCCCTTTTCTCTACCCTGCAACCTCTCTCCCACAGAAGAGACGTTGCAAGCCTATTCTTGTTTTATCGTTATTTCCATGGCAGGTGCTTGTCTGAACTCCAATCTCTTGTCCCACCTCGCCAATCTTTCATGAAAAACACCCGTCTAGCTGAATCCACTGTGAAAAATTTCCCCCACTCTTTATCTGTGCCTAAATCAAAACGCGGATTCCATGAACAAAGCTTCTTTCTTAGAACTGCACGCCTGTGGAACTCTGTTCCGTCTGCCTGCTTCCCTCTGGACTACAACTTGGATGTCTTCAAGTCCAATGTTAACAAATTCCTAATGAACCGCCCCCTTAATTAAACACTTCATCAAATCTCCACACTAACGTAATGTACTTGCAATAACCCTTATCCCTGAGTGGCTTCCGGGCCTTGATAAGTGGTGATGACTGTGTAAAAAAAAAAAAAAAAAAAACCAACAGTGTAGGTCATTTTAATACAAGGTGCCTTCAATAAGTTTCCAGACATTTTTGTACAGGCATTAAAAATTCATGATTTCAGGTGTAAAGGAACAGCTACAACAGAAATCGGAATACACCATATTAAAGCCTGATTGTCACAGCTGGTGAATTTCAAAAATGCAATCTGGACATGAGGGCACTTTCGAAGAACGATATGCAATAAAATTGTGTTTTAAACTTGTAAAAAAATGCCAAAGAAACGTATGGAATGCTTCAGACTGCTTTTGGACCATCTTGCATAAAACAAGCATAAGTTTTTGAGTGGCATAAGAGATTCAAGGATGGCAGGGAGCTTGTGGTAAATGATGAGTAGTGTGGGAGAAGTAAGGAAGTCAGAACACCAGAGTTGATTGGCCAAATACAGAATTTCATGCATCTATCAGAATTTCATGCATCATGTATCTATACAGACAATAAGTGCACAGTTTGATGTCAGTGTGAGAACTGTACACAAAATTATTCGCGAGGAACTAAAGATAAGATTTGCATGTATGCACTAGTCTACAACTGCATCCTTGTCACAGACTATTTGACTAAGATGGGCATCAAGACAGTTACTCACCCTCCCTATAATCCAGACCTTGCTCCATGTGACTTTTAGTTATTCCCAAAACTCAAGGAAAACCTTAGAGATTGTCATTATGAGACAATTGAGGAGATTACGCAAGATGATTTCCATGGGGCATTCCAGAAGTTGTTTGAACGGTACAACAAGTGCATTGCTGCCAGAGAAGATTACTTCGAAGGGGACTAGAGTTTCATGTATGTAATATCAATAAAAGTGCCTATATAAAAAAAAACAAAAAAAATGTCTGGAACCTTATTGAAGGTACCTCATAATTATATTGAACAAAAACAAGAATTTTTAATGCCGACACAGAATTTTTTTCTCACAATAAAGTCACATCGTGACAGAATGTTTTTCTCACAATAAAGTCACACCATGACAGAATTTTTTTCTCACAATAAAGTCACACCATGACAGAATTTTTTTCTCACAATAAAGTCACACCATGACAGAATTTTTTTCTCACAATAAAGTCACATCATGACAGAATTTTTTTCTCACAATAAAGTCACACCATGACAGAATTTTTTTCTCACAATAAAGTCACACCATGACTTAGTGATTTTGCCTATTACACTGTGTATGCATCCCTGATAGACATTTTCCTTTGTCGACAGTGATAATGCTCTGTTGACTAGTAATGGCTAGTAGACATATTAGAGGATATGATGAGCTATGATTGCTTGATTTCTGAAGGAATCAAAGGGGAGATAACTCACCCTTTGACAAAAGAATGTACCCATTACTTTTATTCCTGTCTAGCAGGGAGACCCAAATTGAATGATGATCAACAAATGTTTCACACTCCCATATTCTTATTGTCATCAAAATCAGTGGAATCGCCCATTTTTTAATCAAATCGATTGATTGCCTGCTCTAGTCAGGGACCCATCGTGATGCACCGGAAGAAAGCTTCACATGCCTTCCTGCAGTGACTTAGTCCACAATACATTTTAGTCTACATTGCACTGTAGAGAACTTACTATTGATTTGATAAATTATTTTTTTATATATAATGGCTTGCATTAAAGTTTAAAATGCAAAAGTCAAGGATCATGCTTCAATTGTGCACTAGACGGAAACATTCATTTTGACCCCTCCCTTATCATATCAAAGAACCTGCTGTTGACATTATATGTGAGGTTATTTGGCTTGTGTGGTAATAAAACTTTTATATGCACTTATGATGTTAGGCTGTGTAAGGTGTTAACTTTAATCAAAATCATGTGTTCCTTCTTTCATCGGATTTTATCTTATCGAAGACATTCCAATACAAAACCGATCTAAAAATACTGCCGGGTACATAAAGTACATGTGCATGAAATTTCATAAAAATCGGCTCACAAGTTTTGGAGTCTATAGGAAATGAACTCACACATACAAAGACAAAGTTCCTTTAGTATGATAGATAGATAGATAGATAGATAGACAGAGATAGATAGATTGATAGATAGATCAATAGATAGACAGAGATAGATAGATAGATCGATCGATAGATAGATAGATAGACAGAGATAGATAGATTGATAGATAGATCGATAGATAGACAGAGATAGATAGATCGATAGATAGATAGACATAGATAGCTAGATAGATAGACAAAGATAGATAGATAGATAGATCGATAGATTGCTAGATAGATTGATAGATAGATAGATTGATAGATAGATAAAGAGATAGATTGGTAGATTGATAGATAGATCGATAGATAGATTGATAGATAGATAAATAGACAAAGATAAATAGATAGATAGATCGATAGATTGCTAGATAGATAGATTGATAGATAGATCGATAGATAGATTGATAGATAAATAGATCGATAGATAGATTGATAGATAGATAGATAGATAGTGATGTCTTACTCTACAGTTGCATGTGGAATTAACTTGTTAATCAGATGCAGGATTGTTACTTTCAGGGTTTAAAACAATTTTCGTTAGTTGAAAATATTTTGCATTAACGCATTCATGTGAAAACTAACTTACTTTATTAAGTGACGAGCAGAGCGGATCCAAACCAAATGAAGCAGAGAAAAAAAGACAATTTGTTTTCTAGTGTTTGTTTGAATCACTTTACGATTCAGTACAATCGAAGTTTGGCAGTTTGTAACAGAGCGTGTTTGGGTGTGCGTGAATAAATCAGCAGCAGCTAAAAAATAGCTGACTAGCAAAAATATTAGCACAGTTACCGTTAATATGCAAATTAGCAAGTGTGCATGAGCTTGCGTCATAAGAAAAGGAGAGAAAAATACACCACGTGGTCAAAAAGTGTAGAAAAATGTGGAGCCGGGGAAGATGGATGCATAAATACGAGAGCGAGAAAATACTGGCTAACACCAGCATGAGGTGGCGAGGGCAGTGACTTTTAAAAAGCACATGTGTGTGACAAGCATTTGGAAATATAATGAAATGCGTTGTTTGGGAAGAACCATGAATAAATGCATTTAATTTGCATTTGAAAAATGCCAAGTCAGATTTTTGTTCCTTTCCTGTTTTATTTATTTGTTGCTTTGTGACGGTACCAGACAACGTGTGGGTCCAAGAAAGATTTGAAATGTAACAACACAGTTAAAAAGTAACAGCCGTATTACAAGTTTAGTCTATCGTTATTTCCATAGCAAGTGCTCGTCCGAGCTCTAATCTATGGCTCCCCCACTTGCCAAACTTTCATGAAAAACACTCGTCTATCTGCAATCACTATCAATAATTTCCCCACTCTTTATCTGCACCTAAACCTAAACACGGTTTCCATGAACAAAGTTTTTTTCTTAGAAACTACACACCTGTGAAACTCTCTTCTATTTGCCTGCTTTCCAGTTGACTACAATATGTTCATCTTCAAGTCTAATGTAAACAAGTTCTTGATGAGCCGTCCCCTTAAAGTAATCCAGTTTACTAAATTTTCGCTACTAATGATTACTACGATATTGTCCCATTGACTAGTGTAAACTGATTAATCCTTATCCTTGAGTGGCCTCCAGGCCTTGAGAAGACCTTTGTAAAAATTTTAAAAAACATACAAAAAATACCTACTATTTAGTCTATAGCTGGAGGGTGGATATATGGATTCATACATTTCTTAAGGACGTTAATGAAAGCGATAGAATAACAGCAATAAAACTCACACGGTCTACAGTTTGCACCTGTTGCACTAAGCCACCTGTACTGCAGCAGGCGCAACATCAATTTTGCGACATCTGATGGTATAGAGATTGTAAGACCAATTCTTACAATATTTTTAACAAAGGAATCATGAAATGAAAGCAAAACAGAGCCTTTCTATAAACAGCAACATGTTCAAGTGACCTAGGACTGGGTTCTGTGGCACAGTGGATAGAGGCGTTGCCTCTCTACAGTTCCAGGTGAGCATTGTCTGAAGATAGCGGTTTCAATCCTACCCAAAGCAGGCCAGTGGATTAGTTGGCCAAAACGTGGTGAAACGACAACAACAACTATGGAAGGCAGTAATTACTGAGGATACAGTTAAGAGACTCAGCATTTCTATCCCGTCGCGGTTAATCACCTGAAGAAGGCCAGTGGAAGATTTGGCCGAAACGTGGTGAAAAAACAACAACTATGAAGATGGGGATAACAGTCCGCAAATAAATAAATAAATAAATAAAATAAAAAAATAACGTTATTATTTAGAAAAGCCGTTTCTAACATGGGAGAGGGGGGGGGGCTTTCTTCACCTATTCTGTACTTTCACCTAACAAGTTAATAAACAAATATGCTATAAAAAAAATCAATTAAAAACGAAGAAGCAACCGGAAACAGCAATCATTAAAATAACCAAACATTTATTTGAAACAAACAAAAAAAAAAAAAAGAAAAAGAAAAAAGAAAATTTGTAAATATAACTATATCCTTGATTATTTTCTTGATGATTCTGCAGTTTATGGACCGAGCTATTTTTAAATATGATTTTAAAGTAGAATTCAATTTTTACAGTATCTTTTGTTTATTAACTTGTTAGGTGAAAGTACAAAATAGTTAAAAAAAAAAAAAAAAAGCCTCCAGATCCTTCTCATGTTACATTTATTAAGCAGGTTTCTATCAGTATTTTGTTTAATTTTCGATTTTTGGGCGATTATCGAGATTCCAAGATGACCATCTCATGTCAGCCAGTTTATTTTCATTCTGAATTAAAATAAATTAAACCATAAGAAACTTATCCAGGAAGGCAAAATGGTAACTTATCTTGACTTTGGTAACATTTTTTTTTTTTTTCCAATTTTCCTTTCGTTGTCAACACTGCTATAGGGTGGGTTTCTAAATAATAACGTTATTGATCGTTTATTCAAATTAGCACTTATGACGCCAATTAAAACTAAAGAAAATACAAAAAAGCATGTATGATGTAAGTACTTGTTACAGAACGAAGATATCATATTTCAAAAATCATGTAGATCGATCAAGTAGTTTTTTTTTTGACTAAGAAAATAAAAATTTACGATTTTTAGCGATTTTACTACTAAACTGTATTAAACATAAGGCTGAGTTTTTGGCGTCAACACTTCGATTTGAGTTGCCTCCCCTTTTTTTTATAGTGTTGGATGATTAATCAGAATCGGAAAAATCGGAACTTCTGGAAGTATCGGAATCGGAAAAAATATGTGCTTATTTTCCGGTGTCAATAACGATTCTTTTAATTATTATTATTATTTTTTATTTGATTCTGTTTAAAATAAAATCTTCCATTGCTGGTAGCAATAATAAATATGTATTGATTTTAAACTACCAGTAAACCTAAAATCTATAAATCACCCTCCCCGCACAAATGTGTTTTACGTTTGAGTAAATTAAGTACGAGCAATAATGGCGAAAAAAAAAATTAGGGGGATATAGTTTTGAAAGCCGATTTATCATTTTTTTTTTTTTTGTAGGTTTCCGACTACTTTTTAATTGTATTTGAAAAATAATTTCGAAAAGGAAAAAAATATTTGCACACGTGAAAAAAAAAAAAAAAAAAATTATAATGAAAAATGTTTCCACCACAACATTCGAAAGCTGATAAATTCAGCTAAATTTTGAAGTTAAATAAATTCATTGCAAAAATCCTTTAAAAGACAAATATTAGGTTTCTGGGTCTATTTAAAAGATAATCAATAAAGTAAAGTCAAAAGATATTGAATCAAATTTTAAAAAAAAACACCATGTTTGTACAAAAAAAAGAGCTTAATTAGCCCCCAAAACCATAACTTTAGTGATGTTTAAACAAAATAATAAATTTCCAGTAAGATTAAAATAAAAATAAAAGGTTCATTATATTCTGTGATCTTTATTTGATAATTTTTTATTTATTTTTTTTTATTACATTTTCACCCCAAACAAGGCACATTGCCACTTTTATGTAGGAGGCTACTATCAGGGGTAACATCTACTGGGGTACTATGTAGGGATTTGGGCAGCAAGATGTCTGTTCACGTTACGCTTGAACTTCTGCACGTCAGTACAGTTAGGGAAGCAGGGACCTGGAATGGAATTCCAAAGTCTAGCGGTTCTGGGGAGGAAACTACTGAAGTAGAAAACTCTTTTACATCTAGGGATCTCTACTGTGTGGGGGTGAGATTTAGCTGCCTGTCAGGTTTGTCGAGGGGACACAAATGCTTGCAGTTCGTCAGAGCATTCTCCATTAAAATACTTGTAGAACAGGCAGAGAGATGCAACATTTCGTCGATGGGACAGAGGCTGAAGCTTAGATGCCAGTTCAGCGCCTATCAGATTGATGACTCTTTTTTGAACCTTGTCTAGGAGCAAGAGACTAGTAGCAGATGCACCAGCACAAATATAACAGCAATACTCCATACATGGGCGAATGGTTGCCTTATAGAGGTGCAGGATACTTTCGGGTGTTAGTAATTTTCTAGCACGGTAGAGAGAGCTTACCTTCTTTGCAGTGACCCTGGCAATGCTTTCAATGTAATTGTTCCAACTCATCAGATGTACTCTCAGATAAAGTGTTGTTGGCCATTACTATTGGTGGGAGAGAAGGTTTCTTGTAATTATTGAAGGAAACCACTCTTTATCTGTGGCGACATTGAACGTGAGCATCCATTTTTGTCCCCATTCCACTACAGATTGGAGGTCACCCTCTAGTGTTTCTGCCATTTCTTTAGATATGTGTTCATATGTTTTCCTGTCGTGCCTGTTATAGAGTGTGGTGTCATCAGCATATATACCCATCTCAGAGGCAACTTTGTTGGGGAGGTCATTTATGAATATTAGGAATAATAGAGGTCCAAGGATAGACCCTTGAGACACTCCCGCATTTATCTCATATTGTTCAGATGTACGACCGTCGAGAACAACCTGGATTTTTCTCTTATCTAAGAAGGATTTAATTATGTTTAGTATTCTACCAGTGATACCATATGATCTAATTTTCCTGAGGAGACCTTCATGCCATACTCTGTTAAAAGATTATAGTTAGGATGTCTGCTGTGGAACGGGCTTGTCTAAATCCATATTGTTGGTCAGTCAGAAGTTTAGCATCTGTAAGGTGATGGACCAGAGCATGGTTAATTAAGGTCTCAAATATTTTGGAAAAAAGTGGGAGGAGGCTAATGGGGTGATAATTTAATGGGTCCGTTCTTTCACCAGAATTCTTGAATACTGGTACCACAGAAGCAGTTTTCCAACAGGCTGGAAAGCAAGATTCATTAAGGCATTTGTTGTAGAGTTTCGAGAGAGCTGGAGCTACTAAAAATACTAAAAATTTCATTAAAATTGGTTAATTTTCTGGTTTTTGTATGAATATTTTAGTACAGAGAGAGGTTAAATTGTTTTTATAAATTTTGAGCATCGGCTATTCATTTTGCACGTACCTAGAGTGAATATATATACACATTTATCATGTGTTTTTGTGGTAATCAGGAAAAATAATAACTCTATAATGAAATATTTATAGATTTATAAAGAATCGGAATTGATAGTTGTATCAGAATTGGGAACTTAGTATGGAATCGGTAACTGTCTCGGAATTGAGAAAATATGGAATCGTCCCACCACTATTTCTTTCATCGGATTTCATCATGGCCGCCGAAAACACTACAACTTGCTTAGTCGTAAAATTTGATTTTCTTGAATAAAATAAAACTATTTGATCGATTTATGTGATTTTTGGAATATGGCATCTTCGTTTTGTAATGAGCACTTATGCCTGAAAGTATCCTGTAAGGCCACCATTCGCCCATGTATGGAGTACTGCTGTCACATTTGGGCTGGTGCATCTGCTACTTGTCTCTCACTTCTTGACATGGTTCAAAAGAGAGTCGCCAACCTGATAGGTCCTGAACTGTTATCTAGGCTTCAGCCTCTGTCCCATTGGCAAAATGTTGCATCACTCTGCCTGTTTTACAAGTACTTTAATGGTGAATGCTCTGACGAATTACAAGCACTTGTACCCCCCCCCTCGACGTAAATACACCCGACAAACCCGACAAGCAGCTAAATCCCACCCCTTCACAGTAAAGATCTCTAGATGCAAGAGAACTTTCTACTCCAGTAGTTTCTTCCGCAGAACTGCTAGACTTTGGAACTCTCTTCTGGGATTCTGCTTTCCCAACTGTACTGACATGCAGAAGTTCAAGTGTAATGTGAACAGACATCTTACCACTCATCTCCCTTCATAATACCCCTGCAACTTATGTCCTCGATAGTAGCCCCCTACTTCAAAGTGGCACTGTGCCTTGTTTGGGGTGAAAATTGAAAAAAAAAAAAAAAAAAAAAATTCTTTACTTTTGATTGCCGCTATGAGTGCCAATTTGAATAAGCACAGGTTATTAATTTGTTCATGGCCTGGCCCGTAAGTACAGAAATACCATTACCCAGTTTTTTGTTTTTTTCTCCACCCAGCAATGTCTCCACACAGTCAAGTGCCGGGTAAACAGAGCTACATTAGATGCAATCTATTCGGTACAATAACTGAAAAGGGAGGAGAGGAGAAAAAAAAATCGATTTAAAGGGAAGCGTTCCAAATTGATCTGCCCCCCCCTTCTCTCTCTCTCTCACACACACACACACGCACACGCACACAAAAGACGCCGACAAAACAATTTTTAAAAGAGGTTAACACTTTTTACAAACCGAGTCTTAATATTCGCTCCAACGATAAATAACTGAAAAGCCTATATATATATATATATATATATATATATATATATATATATATATATATATATACACACTAGCAGGTGAATTCGGCGTTGCCCGGTCGTAAAATACACTTAAATATGATATCCTAATTTCTGCAGATTTCGTATGTAGAGTTAATTATTTCATATTATATTGTGCCCAAGTCATGATTTTAAAAGTAATTTCGAATCTCGCTAGATTCAGCCACTCTGATAAGTCGTAGATGACGAAACACGTGTCAGTGGATAATTATATATATATATATTTTTTTTTACAAGGTGGTCACCACTTATCAAGGCCCGGAAGCCACTCAGGGATAAGGGTTATTGCATGTACAGTACGTTAGTGTTGAGATTTAATAAAGTGTCTACTTAAGGGAGCGGTTCATCAGGAATTTGTTTACGTTGGACTTGAAGAAACCAGGTTGTAGTCAGGTGAGAAACAGGCAGACGGAACAGAGTTCCACAGGCGTGCAGTTCTAAGAAAGAAGCTTTCTTCATGGAATCTACGTTTTGATTTTGGCACAGATAAAGAGTGGGGAAAATTTTTGACAGTGGTTTCAGCTAGACGGGTGTTTTTCATGAAAGATTGGCGAGGTGGGACCAGAGATTGGAGCTCAGATGAGCACCTGCCATGGAAATAACGATAAAACAAAGATAGGCTCACAACGTCTCTTCTGTGGGAGAGAGGTTACAGGGAAGAGAAAAGGGCATCCCCCACTAAGCCACAAAGTCTATTTTGTACTCTGTCAAGACAGGATAGGCTGTTTTTAGCAGCTCCTGCCCAGATATGGCAGCAGTACTCCATCCTTGGACATACGTAGATATGTAGATAGAGAATTGCATCAGTAGTGAGATATCTTCTGGAGTGATAGAAGGCTCCCACCATCTTTCCAGCGACCTTGGCAACAGACTTAATGTACATGTTCCATTTCAGATCAGGAGTAAAGGTCAAGCCCAGAAGCTTGTCAAAACATGGGGCTTCTCCTAGACGAGAGCCATCCATTTCAATTGATGCCAGCTGGGGATCAGAGCGTTGATGATGTAAGGATAAGAGCTTGGTTTTAGATGCATTAAAGGTAACCAGCCACCTCTTCCCCCACTGTACGACGTGCTCGAGATCAGAGGAGAGAGTATCAGAGAGAACTTTGTCATTTACATCCTTTGATATGTTGCCGTAGATGGTCGTGTCATCAGCATAGATGTCAACGAATTATTTAAGTATGTGTTTAGGGAGATCATTGATGTAGATCAGGAAGAGAGTTGGGCCTAGGATGGACCCCTGAGGGACTCCAGCATTAATACTGTGGGCCTCTGATTTTTGTCCATCAACCACTACTCTTATGAGCCTATCAGAGAGAAATGATTTAATGATTGAGAAAACATTTCCAGTTATACCGTAGCTGGAAATCTTGTGAAGTAGGCCTTTATGCCATACCTTGTCGAAGGCCTTTGATATGTCAAGAGCAATTGCCCTAGAAAGGAAGCCTTTGTCAAGAGATTCGCTAATCCTATGAGATGTAACCGTTAGCACATCTGCTGTAGATCTGGCAGAACGGAAACCATATTGTGTTATTTCTGCTGAGGTGGTTGACTACTTCTTTATTTAATATGGATTCCAGGAACTTACTCATGACACACAGGAGACTTATTGGTCTGTACTGAGAGGGAGATGAATTATCACCTGAATTCTTAAATACAGGGCATACTGATGAGGTTTTCCAAGGTGTTGGAAAGCACTTCTCTTTAAGGCAACGTTTTAACAGTTTTGTAAGTATGGGAGCAAGTTCTGGTTGAAGCTTTTTTAACACTATAATTGGGATGCCGTCAGGGCCAGTTGCTTTTCTGGAATCAAGGTTCTTGATTAGCTTGGCGACCTCACGCACAGATATTTGTATGTTACCTAGCGTGTTGTGTGTTATAAGAGGAAATATGGGGAGTTGATGGCCTTCGTCACATAGGGTAGAATTAGCTGCAAAGTTCTTTGCAAATAGTTTGGCCTCGTCTGATGCTGACGAGATGACCTCTGGTCCGTTGATAATGGTTGGGATAGAACGCACACTTCTGTTCAGGATCCTATTTATTATTTGCCAAAACTGGTGGGAACCAAGCCGCTGATCAGCTACCTTGGATTTAACGGACTGAGCATATAGCTCTCTTGCATTTTTTATTACTCTTTTACAGTGGTTGCTGGCTTTCCTGAAATCAGCTTTAGTCTCAGTACATCTATTACATTGGTAGCTATGGAAAAAGTGATTTCTGTGCATGATGGCGGAAGCACATTATGGGGAGAACCCTGGCTGGCTGTTAGGTTTTTGTTGGAATTTTTTAGATGGTATGAATCGGTCTATGCCTACAATTAACCATTCGGTTAGGTCTGATACTATAGATAATACATCCTTTTTAAACATGGAATGCAGAGTTGGGTCAGATATGAATGTACGGAAGTTATCTCAGTCAGCCATGGAGTATCGGTATACAATAAAAACAATATATATATATATATATATATATATATATATATATATATATATATATATATATATATATATATATATTCTGTTGCCGGGTTTGAATCTATTGACCGGTGTTAATCGTGGCACCCTTCACTATGATTCCCAAAAGGATAAAACACTAGTGTCTGCAGGTATTTAAGAATTATTATAGTATATATATATATATATATATATATATATATATATATATATATATATATATATATATATATATACTTGTTTATTGTTATATAAACATACTCACATCCCGCTGCTACAAATAGCCACTTGTTTCAATAAAACAACAGATATCATCAGGCAGCGACTTGACTATTCAAAAGTTCAATGAATAATGGATTTTTATTTTAGGTAGGAACTCTTTAAAAGTTGGAGTTAAAAAACTTAAAACACAGAACTTTAATTATAAAATGTAAAGAGGGAGGGGCAATTTAAATAAAGTTAAAAGATTACAATGGAGAGAGAGTGATTGAGAAGAGAAAAAAAAAAAGGAATAGAGAAAGAAATAGAGAAAGTATATATATATATATATATATATATATATATATATATATATATATATTTCATTTATTTATACAAGCATTGATGGTTACATATGTGCATATATGTTTCTGTAATCACCCGTTATTGGGGAGATTACGTTTTCAGGCCAAGAATTTCCCTGGAAAAACAATTTTTGAGTTTTTGAGGGAAATTCTTGACCGGAAGACGTAATCTCACCAGTAACGGGTGATTACAGAAACAAGTATGCACATATGTAGCCATCAATGTTTGTATGAATAAATTAAATATATCTGCTCTGTTAACTTATGGAGCACCTTTTGGTAGACACATGTTGTTTCATTGGATGCACTTCTAGGAAACTAGACTCTACTGCCATAATATATGCATATATATCTCTGTTAATCAGGCCAGAGATGTCTCGTGTTGCGGGGTTCAAATCGTTCAACTGGCATTAATCGTGACACCCTGGACTGAAGATTCCTGAAAGGATGAAACACTAGTGTCTGTAGTATTTAATTATTATAGTAAAAAATAATTATATAAGTGATGTAATACACGAATTACCATTAGCATATAAGCGATGCTCTTTGTGTAAAAAAATCGAGCGGAGGTATTTCGGACGATGTCAAAACATCGTCAAACTCACTACTCGCTCAGCAGCCGCCGATAGCATAATGGTTAGGAGCCTTGACTGTCGTAAGACGGTCGAGTTTTAATCCTGGCTTGAGGTAGTTGCCTGTCTAGCCGCACTGATGAGCTGTGAAACAGCTAAACAGTACTATATGTGGATGACTATATATATATATATATATATATATATATATATATATATATATATATATATATATATATATATATATGAATAAAGATAAAATAAAAATACCAGCGATGGTTGACGTTATGTTGTTTTGAAAAAAGAAAAACCGAATGAATTTATACAATGGTGATCAAAGTTTCGTCCCTATTGTTGTCCTGAGGATGTCCCCTGCAATAAGGGACGAAACGTTGATCACCATTTTATAAATTCACTCGGTTTTTCTTTTTTCAAAACAACATATATATATATATATATATATATATATATATATATATACACACATATACATATATATATATATATATATATATATATATATATATATATATATAATTTGAGTACCATAAGTTAGAATCAAAACCGAAACCAAAACATAACAGCACATAGTTACATGATTGAAACAATGTCTACAAGTTAAGCAAAGATTGAAGTTTATTTGTCCTCAATTTGGTTAAACTGTGGAAAGGAGTGTGAATTTTATTAAATACAAACTAGTTTCCATGACAACAATATTTTTGATAGACAAGATGCAAGCAAGGGCGATCGGACGGTCCACAGGGTTTTATCATTATATAGACATTACTCTACTTTTGTCTAAGTAATATCGCCTGAAGAGGTCTGTAGTTATTAGTAACTGGCTGACCGAAACATGCTCATAAATATATAGCCACGTAAAACAAATAAAAAAGTATGTGTGTGTGTGTGTGTGTGTGTGTGTGTGTGTGTGTGTGTGTGTGTGTGTGTGTGTGTTTTATTATTTCGACCTCAGGTGTATTAATTTAATTCATTACATGTTGTTTCAATAGACGGGATAAAAATGATCTATCCATATCGTCAGATGATTTAAGTTAAAATAAAACAAAAACATTACCTTTCATTTAATTTATTTTAACTTAAATCATCTGACGATATAGACGGATAATTTTTATCCCGTCTATTGAAACAACCTGTAACGAATTAAATTAATACACCCGAGGTTGCAATAAAAAAACAAAACATATTTAGCTCTAGTAATATATTGAGCACTTTTTCCTTGTTTTTTTTTTACCAAATATACCTCTTAAATTGCATACATGATGATTGCAACGTCTTGTCAGACGAGTGCCACTCCCTCAGACACTTAAAGTCCGCGAGCCCAAAAATGACTTCCAGCGCCACAGGACCATTTTAATAGACAAATGCCTGAGGAAGTATCTATACAAAGATGATGTTACAGAGTCTTAGCTTTGTACGACAGCTAAGTCTCTCTCTCGGTTCAAAATGTTGAGATCCAGCAACAAGCAAGAGCAAGATAGCCAGAAACAAGTTAAACTGCAGACCAGCTTAATACGGGTACTGGTCTCCCGCTTTATGGTTTTTTAAATCAGAGATTTGTCTTCTCCTAGAAAGGTTGCCTTCACCACGGCTTACGGGAGCCCTCTCTACCCCAACACACACATACATACACACAAACACACACGGTGCTAGTTGGCCGTTGACTCCGAAAACGGGTTCATTCGCCCTTTGGAAGGTCTTGTTTTTCATCCTTCAGGGAGACTAGCCACCCTTCTCACCAAACAACTCTGGTGAGGGAATCAGTTTAGTCGCCGGTATATATACACACATATATGCATTATTATTATTTACGAAATATAATAACAGGTTCTTTTTTTTTAAATAAAAAAGAGAAATGTTGCTAAACAGAGGGCTAAATACATATTATATATATGTGTGTCTGTGTATGTATATATGTATTCATTTCTGGGTGTGTGTGTATATATATATATATATATATATATTATAATTATTATTTTTATGAATATATGTATATATATATATATGTGTGTGTGTGTGCAATTATATATATATATATATATATATATATATATATATATATATATATATATAAAATGAAATAAAAATTACAATTAAATTTACCAAAATGATCCAAGATGGTAAAATTAAAGTATAGTATAAAAATTAAAGAATTAATATTTATAAAGCTATCTCAGATGTAAAAGCTACAGATTAAATATGTTTTTAACTCTTTTTCAAAGTGTTTTTTAACAAGTTTTATTAGTTGTTTGCTCATATATATATATATATATATATATATATATATATATATATATATATATATATATATATATATATATATATATGTATATATATATATATATGAATGGCAATGTGTATTTACGTAAGATATCAAAACAAATATAGGCAATTGTAAAGATCGACGGTCTAAACAGTTTCTTAAAAACATCGAATAAATCCATTTGAAGTTTATGACATAAACAACGTTTTTGGAGTTGAAACCAATATAGCATCACGTAGTAATAGTGGAAAAAGGCGTTTTAATACATTTTTCGCCTTAAACGATACAAGAAAAAAGTACAAAAAAAAATGGCGTCATGACTTCCGGTTCTAATAAGTCTCCATTTTATTAACATCTCGATTATCATAGCAGATTTACACATTGCAAATGCGTTTTTCTTCAGATTACATGTGTAATGCTGTAATACTTAAATAGATTTCAACTCGAAATGACTCCTCACTAAATAATATAACCCCACCCCCCAAAAAAGAAAAACATTTTTATCGCCAATGCACAATTTTTATAGTATTCCGTTAAAATCGTTGATCCTAAGGTTTTACTCACATAAATTTATGTCTCCTTTTCTTTAGCAACGTGCTCTATCTGTCTTCATACAATTAAAAACATACACGCACAAATATGTGTGTGTGTGTGTGTTTAATTGTATAAAAAGGTAGTTTTAAAATTGAAACCGTTAAGCTTATTGGGTTAAGGGGTCTATATGAATCGTAGTTTGAATAAATACGTGCTACTGTTTTTATGGACACACACACACACACACACACACACACACACACACACACACACAAACACACAGATATATATATATATCCATAGCACTTGAGCCTCTGGAGGGGCATAGGCCATCTACAACTTTTTGTAGATGTTTTTGTAGCGAGGAGTTCTTTTTACAAGGTGAGGGTGCGGGCCCCACACTCAACCTTCCCAGAAAGTACATACAGCGCCTGAGCCTTCCCAAACGGTCACCAATCTGATACTGGCCAGGCTCAACGTTGCTTAACTTTGGTGATCTGGCGAGAACCGGTGTGTCAACTTGATTGTGCTTTTTATATATATATATATATATATATATATATATATATATATATATATATATATATATATATATATATATATACACACACTATCAGATAGCTGTATAGTAAAAAGAATCGGAAATGTGAATCGTGCTAAAAGCATGGAGTGAAAGGAGGAAACGACAGGAAAAGATACTATGGCAGATATTGTTATTATTAGTATCATGGTGACTCCTCCTCGCCCTTCTCCTCCTCCTCCTACTACTACTACGCCCAGGTTTTCCTCTATTGCTGCATTGCTGACTGCCTCACACGAAACCAACTGCTACAGTCGCAAAGTTACTGGGGGAAGACCCCCAAACATTACACACACACACACAACTACATCGATCGCGTGCGTCACCCCCCTCCCCGGACCTCATCCCCTTTTTCTCTCTCCTGCGTTCTTTCAAAACAGCTTTCTCTCTTTTTTTTACTTTCGCTTTCTACTTTCACTTTCGTTTTCACGGTTTTTACTGTTCCCTTTTTCACAGTGAATCGTCATTTTTCCTCAGATCTTGTTTTATTATTTAAGTTATTTCTAAACAAAAAAGAATGTGATTATTGTTATTATTTATTTACTAGCAGGGAGGGAACGACCGGCTTTGCCCAGTCGTAAAACACGCTTAAATATAATATTTTAATTGGTCTATATTTCGCATATATTATTATAGAGCCGTGATTTCAGATGTAAAAAAAGAAAGAAGTATTTGGGTGCTATCAGCTAGAACCGAAACCAAAAGTAAAACTATAGCATTCAAAGCTGGTGACGTTCCTACTCTACCAATGTAACACGCACATGGACTGATTAAAAATTAAAAATAAACTAAGATGAATGTACAAAATGTATAACGATTTTTTTCAATTTTGACCTATTTTTGATATCTTAAAAACTATTTTAACCGACTAATGACCTATAAAAGAACGGCCCGTCAAAAATCCAATCATTTGAGGCTCCTAGTGCCCGCTCACGTCTTCTAGTTTCGGAGGAGATGGAGTTTCGAAATATGGAGACAGACAAACAGTCCGACAGACATGTAGCCTTTTATATATTAGATTTATTTTTTTTAATCCATGTGTGTAAAAATTCTTGAATCTTTGTATTTTTAAAGAAGCTTCGAGATGTTCTGAAGTGTTTATTTGATGTCATGACTTTGTTTTGTTTGCGCCGTAGTGCTTTAGATCTACGGGAAGAAATGAACAGCTCGAAACGACGAAAATATCGCGAAGAAATGGACATTTGAAAAGATATATAATAAAAGGTTAAATAATTGCGATTATTAATTATTATTATCATAATCATTATTATTATCATTATTATTACTATTATCGTTATCATTATTATCGTTATTATTATTGTCATCATTATTATCATTATTATTATTATTATTATTATTGCTGTTGTTATCATCATCATCATCATCATTATCATATCAGATTAGAAGTGCTTATTTTATTTACTAAATATTAGATTTTTCCCTTCATCATCATCATCATCATCATCATCATCATCATCATCATCAGCAGCAGCAGCAGCAGCATGTTAGCTTCATATTTTACGGTGATTAATAAACTATTTACTAAATTCTAAAGTACCGTACTATATCAATCAACCAATCAATATCCCCTTATCGCTCTCTTTTACCCCCCCCCCACACACACATAAAAACAAAAACGAACATGTGGACACTTGCTCACACAGATTGTGCTAAAATCCAACACAATAATAAATTGGGATGAGGGGGGGGGGCAAATCAAATAAGTCAAATATCATTGCATTTATGATGCTATCATTTGGTCTTGAGGATTAATATAAATTACTTGTTTTATTTGTCATGATATACAGAACTAGTACACGATCCGTAACACAACAGACATCCCCACCTCTGTTTTGATGAATGACGTCACAAAACGATGATGTCATCCAGTATGCATGAGGACAAGCAAAAACAATAACAAGCAAGATCCACAGAGTTTTAATGGTATATAAGTATTAAAAAAAACGTATTTTATATATATATATATATATATATATATATATATATATATATATATATATATATATATATATATATGTGTGTGTGTGTGTGTGTGTGTGTATTCTGTGTACAGAAAGTTGTTAGTTGAGACAGATCATTGGTACCGTCGGTTTCAAGCCCGATAATAAGGCCCGTTTAAGGTATCCTTATGAAGCTCTCTTCAGCCAATATTCGTCGGGCTTGAAACCGACGGTACCAATGATCTGTCTCAACTAACAACTTTCTGTACACAAAATATAAGTACGCTCTTAAAATTTGGATTTTCCTTTTAATTGAGCACTCTGCTAGAATTCTTTTTCCAAAAAAAAACTAATCATATATATATATATATATATATATATATATATATATATATATATATATATATATATATATATATATATGGAGAAAGAGAGAGAGAGAGAGAGAGAGAGAGAGAGAGCTACTAGTAGGCTGCCCGGCATTGACCGGTCGGAAAATACGCTTGAATATGGTATTTTGATTAATACAGATTTCATATTATATTATATTTGACCCAATATATAGTAATGATTTAAAAAGTTAAAAAAATAAATAAATAATTCGTGCGCCACCACCGAGAATCGAAGCCGAAACTTTTAGCTTACGATTTGTTTTTTCTAATGACGTTAATGCCTGAGCTATGAACGCATGTTTGCTGCAAGGCTAAAAATTCAAACATGAACCAATAACTACTACGTTATGCATGCATATTCGTAATGCTGTCTTTCGACCTTCACCTGGTAAATTTAATTTTGTTAATTTTCACATTTTTGCACCGATTTTCCCCAGCTTAAACCCAAATATAAAGTTTCGCATATTCCCTATATATTAAGTTTCATGTCTGTAGACGAAAAACTGATTGAGGAGTTTGGTACCACAATATTTTAAACAAATATATACACGCATACATAAATATGTCTTTACTATAAGCTTTTTTACGCAAATATTACGCAAGTATAAATCATGTAGAATATCTGCATGAATATAATTACATGTAATAGTTAACTAAAGATGATCATCTCATAAGAAAACAGAAAAAAACAAATAGGGAATTGATTAAAGTGACTGTTTAAAAGAATATGCAAATTAGCTAGACCTTTTGCAGATGAATGCAGTTCAACGACCCATATATAACAAAGTTGTATTTTCTTTTTAAATAAATAGAAAAAAGGGTTTTTAATATGAATATCAATACACAAAAATAAACAATTTATAAGATTATAGAAGATATATAATCTGAGGTTACTTTTTTCAAGAGTAACTAATGAAGTTTAACTAGGTTAATACAAGAGTGCTCAATACCGAAGTGGAGCAGGGCATACCCTTTATTTGTTTTTACATAAGTAGTAATATGTTGCTACACAGTCATGAGCATGTTTCGGTCAGCTAGTTAGGTCTCTATTTACTGATAACTAGCTGACCGAAACATGCACATGACCGTGTAGCAAGATATTACTGCTTATGTAAAACAAATAAAGAGTATATATATATATATATATATATATATATATATATATGATGGACTCTCTCGTCGATTTCAACGTATGAGCTTCCACCATAACAACTAAGTTGTTCGGAAATCCACACAAATGATTTGTTTATAGTGGTGAAGGGTCTGTGTATAATCAATCACACTTTTTTGGTGTTACTGTTAACCTTTGTCGGTTAAGATGACTGCCACAGGACAGAGTATACAGTAAACCGCAGGTTTTTACATCAGAGTTTTCTTCTCCAAGATGCATGTCTTAACGAAGACTGAGGGTGCATCTCTCCCAGTGAATTAATGCGCCTCCAGATACCAACTTGGAAATTTCTATGACTCGGTTCAGTATATATAGCTCCTAACCTTCCCAAATGGTCACCCATCTGGTACTGGCCAGGCTCAATGTTGCATAACTTCAGTGATCTGGCGAGAACCAGTGTTAACCTTATTATGCCATATATATATATATATATATATATATATATATATATATATATATATATATATATATATTATTGTTATTGTTATTATTGTTATTATTATTATTTACTATAAGATTTATTAAGTACCTACAGACACTGGTGTTTCATCCTTTCAGGAATCATCAGTGTAGAGTGTCATGATTAACACTGGTCGAGAGATACGAACCAGGTAACAAAGCCATCTCTGACTCCATTAGCAAGGACTAAATCCATTCGGCTACCATCAAATGCGAGAAATACTGTTGGAATTTAAACATTTATTTTTAAATGTTTTTAATGTCTGTCAGAGTGATCTAATCATTATATGATGATCTGCGCATAACAGCTAAATTCAACTGTAAAGTGCTCAACGAGATACATATATATATAGGCGAATGAACTCTTTTTCTGGGTCAATGGCCAACTAGCACCATGTATATTTGTGTGTGTGTATATGTGTATTGGGGTAGAGAGAGCTCCCGTAAGCTGTGGTGACGGCAACCTTTCTAGGAGAAGCAAATCTCTAATTTTAAAAACCATAAAGCGGAAGACCAGTACCCGCATTAAGCTGGTCTGCAGTTTAATTTGTTGCTAGCTATCTTGCTCTTGCTTGTTGCTGGATCTCAACATTTTGAACCGAGAGAGAGACTTAGCTGTCGTACAAAGCTAAGACTCTGTAACATCATCTTTGTATAGATACTCCCTCAGACATTTGGAATCATGGATTTTAAATGTCTGAGGGAGTGGCACTCGTCTGACAAGACGTTGGAATCATCATATATATATATATATATATATATATATATATATATATATATATATAAACGACTGATGATCCCTATGACAAGCATAAAATCTTGGAAGCAAACTAATACATTCATTACAAAAGATTTATTGACTCCAAGCAAAGGAGTTTGCCAATAAAAAACTTGTTTTGTTGTTTTTAATATGATTTTAAATGTCGAAATACCTTAAAGACATATATACATATATGGTATAATCACGTAGATACCGGCCCCCGTAGGATCACTAAAGTTAAACAACATTGAGCCTGGTCAGTACTAACATGGGTGACCATTTGGGAATTCCATGTGGTGTATGTGCTCACCGCTTATCTCAGCATTGTTCTCAGTCAGTCTTGCGTGTCTCCTTAGCACTGGGCCAAAGTCCTAGCAATGCAAAAGAGGTGTGGTTGGTGATTGCGCCACTCTTGACTCACAATTACACACACAACTATCCTAACAGGGATGTCCATTGTTTTGTGAAACAGAACAGAGCCATAGCAATATATATATATATATATATATATATATATATATATATATATATATATATATATGTGTGTGTGTGTGTGTGTGTGTTGAAAAGCTTTAAAAAGATGTATATATCTTTAAAAGCTTTTAAGACACACACACACATATATATATATGTTAAAAAGATTTAAAGACATGTTGAAAAACTATATATATATATATATATGTTGAAAAGCTTTTAAAACACACATAATATATATATATATATATATATATATATATATATATATATATATATGTTAAAAAGATTTAAAGATGTATATATATATGTTAAAAAGATTTAAAGACATGTTGAAAAGCTATATATATATATATATATATATATATATATATATTTATATGTTAAAAAGCTTTTAAAACACACATAATATATATATATATATATATATATATATATATATATATATATATATATATATATTTATATATGTTAAAAAGATTTAAAGATGTATATATACACGTTGAAAAGCTTTAAAGAAATATACATGTTTGTGTGTTTTAGAGGAAACAGGATTAAGGAAACAGGGCAAGTGAAAAAAATTTTTTTTCTTTTAAGGCTTTATCGTTTGACCCTTTAAGATTAAACGTTAGAATAATTGATGACAAAATAAATGAGGAAATCAGATGACAAATGTGTGAAAGGTTAGAGAAATCAGTTTAGAGAAAAAAAAATTAAATAAACAAGACTGGTGGGGAGCATATTTTTTACGAGAATTTGTTTTAAATCTAATAATTAATATCAATATTGTTGTCCTTAGTCATAAGTTTTTTTGTTTTTGATTCACTACATAAATACATGAACACATGGAGCATGTACGCCTCACAGACAGGCATTAAAATTAATCATTAAAAATTTGGGTCTTCTACAGTACAGACAACAAAACAAAAAAATGGCACAAGAAATATATATAACAAATAAATGTTACCAATTGATAGATAAATTACTTTTCTACCTTGCGGCCCCAGGCTAAATTTGTAGGAGATCTCGGAGGTAGTGCGTTATGGCCTACCGATGTGTGGACATTCCCTGGCTCACTACCAACCTTTACCCCACTGTGGGTGCCCTTGGTTGGGCGAAGACTAGGGGAACCAACCCAAAAATCAAACACCACTGCCTTGTGGGCCTTATCACAGCAACTCTGACTTCAAATCCTACTGCTGCCTTGCAGTTTTCCTTAAAGAAAACGCATAGTAGTAGACACGATAGGGTGACCGTTTACGTCACTGAAGTCACTTTCAGCCAGAAGCTGTACCTCCCCCACTGCCAGTCATCACGGGTTCGTTCCGCTGGACATAAGCATTGGAGGTTCAGAGAGTGTCTATCTGATGTGCAACAGATACTGCACCTAAACTGCGCAAGTTTGGAGCCAAAGTGGAAAGTCCTGTGGCGATGGAGTGAAACTACGCCAACACTGAGGCCCCGACTAGTCATCGTCAAGACTGACAGACTGCATGATGATGATGATGATGATGATGATGTGACTTTTCTACCTACTTGGATAATATTTTTTGTGTGTGTTTAACTTATTTTAAAGTGTTTGTTTACTTTGAAACACAGACGGTTATTTGGGAAGTCTTCATGATCCTTATATTTATAAAAGTGTGGACACTTCCCAACCTATACACTCAACGAATTTTTGATCTACAGACTTGAAATTTGGTATATAGGTCATTCAGACATGTGGAAAGCTTTTTAATTGGTTTTCTATCTGGAAAAAAGGGCTGCTAAGGGTCAAAGTGGGAGTTATTGAATTTTTATCTGTTCGTCAACTGTATCAAGAATGTGCATGCGCAGCCGTGAAACATGACCACTTCTTTGTTAAGAATAAGTAGGTATGAAAACACTTTGTAAAGATCGTGTCAAGCTGGTCTAATGGTTATCGTACTTAGCTCACTGTGTTTAGTTTTTGGTTTCGATCTCAGCTGGAGTATTTTTTTTTTACTTACAAGAAGTGAACTGTTTAGAAAAAAACATAATAGTCGCATGCACATGTCTTAGTTTCTGTATTAATTAAAATATGATATTTATGCGTATTTTACGGCCGGGCAACGCCGGGCGGCCTGCTAGTCGCTTATGAATCGAAAATTAAACAAAATACTAGTAGAAACGCACCCAATAAATGTCACCAATCGTGTGAAAATGTAATGTTCTATAAGTATTTTGTTTAATTTGCGATTTTTGTCGAGATTATTCGCTATATCTTTCTTGTTCTAATTTAACATTAGCCACCACTTGTGTTTCAAGCTAAATAAACGCTTTAAAAAAATTTACTCCCCCCCCAAAAAAAACTTATCCAGGAAGGTAGAAGAGTAACTTATCTTGCCTTTGGTAACATTTATTTGTGATATATTTGTTCTTATTTACTTGCTGCTCAACGAGGGCAGAGTTAGACACAAGGTCGGTTTTGAATGTAGGAAAAACCCAGCTCCCAAAAAGGGACACTTTAAGGAACAAAAATAAAAATAGTCTCAGTCATGAAGGATTTCTCTTCCGCTGACCGCGGACAGAAAAAGTGGAATTTATGAACACTTTTCCGTTTTGTTGTCTATGCTGCAAAATGGACACATTATTTTTTTCATTGTGAAAAAGGTTTCATTTAATTCATATATGTTTCTAACATTTCTATCTTCTTTAGGAATATGACGTTAACTTTGAGAAAATAGTTTATGATATGAATAAGTTAGGTTGGTTGGTTGTTTTGTTTTACGGCATATCAACCCTTTTCAGGTTATTTAATGACGAATCTGGTGATTTTGAAGAACGATTTTTTAATATAGTGTATTTGTTTTTAAAGTCGTATTCTATTTAACCCATAGTTGGGACCCTAACAGGTGCTACCACTCCGGGTCAGAGTGGACCTGAGAGCAATGGCAATTAAAGGGTGGCTCCACACTCCCTAAGGCCTGCAAGCTGGGGCCTCACCACTGTATATAGTTTAAGGTCATATCCAGGACCGAATAAGTTAGGAAAATGATATCAATATATTTACCAAACTAGGTCCATTTACAGTTGAGAAAGAATGGATACGCCCCCCCCCCACTCACTTACACCAGTAAGGACGCTTGCATGGAAGGTCTACAGAGAAGCAAAGATAACGTAATATATCTATATGATGGACTCTCCCATCGATTTCGATGCATGAGCTTCCACCAAAACAACTAAGTTTGTCGGAAATCCACACAGACGATTTGTTTATAGTGGTGAAGGGTTTGTGTAGAACCAACCACGCTTTTTAGTATTACTGCTAACCTTTGTCAGTGCAGATGACTGCCACAGGACAGAATATACAGTAGACCGCAAGTTTTTACATCAGAGTTTCCTTCTCCTAGATGCATTGCAAGCCTATCTTTATTTTATCATTATTTCCATGGCAGGTGCTCGTCTGAACTCCAATCTCTGATCCCCCCTCATCAATCTTTTACGAAAAACACCCGTCTAGCTGAAGCCACTGTCAAAAACTTTCCCCACTCTTTATCTATGCATAAATCAAAATGTAGATTCCATGAACAAAGCTTCTTTCTTAGAACTTCACGCTTTTGGAACTCTGTTCCGTCTGCCTGCTTCCCACCTGACTACAACCTGGATGTCTTCAAGTCCAACGTAAACAAGTACCTGATGAGCCGCCCCATTAAGTATACACTTTATTAAATCTCCACACTAAACTAACGTACTGTACTTACAATAACCCTTATCCCTGAGCGGCTTCCGGGCCTTGATAAGTGGCGACCACCTTGTAAAAAAAAAAAAAAAAAAAAAAATCTCTCCCTAGTGAATTAATGCGCCCCAGATACCAACCTGAAAATTTCTACGACTCAGTGCAGTACATTTCTATGACTCAGTGCGGTGCCTTCCCAAATGGTCACCTATTTGATACTGGTCAGGCTCAACATTGCTTAGCTTTGGTGATTTGGCGAGAACCGGTGTGTCAATGTGATTGTGCCATATATATATACTAGCAGAAAGAGCTGACGTTATCCGGAATAAAACAAAATGTTGCATCCCTCTGCCTGTTTTACAAGTATTTTAATGGTGGATACTCAAACAAACCACAAGCCAGCAAAGTCCCACCTCTTCACAGTAGAGATCCCCAGATGTCAGAAAGCCTTCTTCCCTAATAGTTTCTTCCCACAGAACTGTTAGACCTTTAAATTTCTTTAGAGTTCCTGCTTTCTCGATTGTACTGACATGAAGAAGTTCAAGTGTAATTGTAAACAGACATCTTGTTGCTCAACTCCCTTAATAGTATCTCTGCAACTTATCTCTCTGATAACATCCAAAACTTTTATTGCCACTGAAGTTGATAGGATTGCTCATTTTTCAATCAAATCGACTGATTGTTTGCTTTAGTTGAGGAACTACCACAGTTCACCTGGAGAAAGTTTCACATGCCTCCTCGCAATAACTTAGTCCACAATACATTGTAGTTCAAATTGCACTGTAGAGAACCTACTGTTGATTTTATAAAATTATTTTCATATATAATGACTTGAATTTAATTTAAAATACAAAAGTTAAGTATTATGCTTCAATCATGCTCCAAACAGAAACATTCATTTCGAATGCAACCCTGTTGTATCAAAGAACCTACTGTGGATTTTATAGGCTGGGCCTTAGTGCTTGTGCGGTGATAAAACTTCTCAAATGTACATGTGATGTGAGGGTGTATAAAAGTGTTAACTTGGGTCCAAATGGAACTTTCTTTAATTGTATTGTTTTGATAATTGATTTTCGATACTTATCGGAAACATTTTGATACAAACCTTATGTAAGAACACTTCCAAACACATAGAGTACATTTGTGTGAAATTTTTAAAAAATCTGCTCAGCCGTTTTGGAGTCCATAGGGTACGAACTCTCACACAAACACACAAGCACATTTCCATTTATATAATAGCATATATATATATATATATATATATATATATATATATATATAATCATCATCATCATCATCATTATCAATCATACTCGTGACAAGTATGATTGTCCTCCCATCGGTGAGATTGGGTCGGGTCATTTGTGGGTCCTCAGATGGCTGTGGAGGCCGATCCTTGACCCACAGACTCTATTGCAGTGGAGGCATGTGTGGGTGGTCGAATAGGTAGTGGAAGAGGCGGAAGGACCTGTGTCGATAGTAGATTCCTCCTTTATCTGCTTCCTGCTGTTTTCTGCGGCTGTGGAGGTCCTTTTCTGAGTGAGCAATGCCTTCATGGACTATCTTGCTTCACATGCCCCTCTGAAGAGCAGCATCCTCCCAACTGGTGAGGCTGAAGTGACACCGTCTCAGGTAGGTCTTTATGTTGTCCTTATATCCCTTTTTCTGTCCTCCTTGGAAGTGCTTTCCCTCTTTTAGCTGACCGTAGAGCATTTGCTTTGGAAGGCGGTTGTTAGGCATGTGCATAACATGGCTCATCCATCGCAGCTGGTGTCGGATGATGGTTGTGGTGATGGTATGTATATATATATATATATATATATATATATATATATACAATGGATTGAAATTTTGAAATATTTTCAAATTACATCTCCTATAATACTGTAAAATTAAATAAAATACATACATATATCTTCCACCAGACTATCCATTCATGTGTAATCACCTTTTTCTTCACCATATTCCCTCTGCTTCACTTTTTTTGTTTTCAAGTAAGATCTTTGACTTACTTGTTGTTTCATCAAATACTTTTGCATGCAAAATCCGATCCCGCATTTTGCTAATTCCTACCCTCTGATGAGAAGGAAAGCATTTCTTCGAAGCTCCGTGGATTAAGGACTATCCACTTATCTAGTGTTTCCTTTTCAGATTAAATATGTTTTTAACTCATTTCAAAGTGTTTTTTAACATGTTTTATTAACTGTTTGATCGTATATATATATATATATATATATATATATATATATATATATTGTCATCCACATACAGTACTGTTTCGTTGTATCACAACTCATCAGTGCAACTAGACACACACCTTTCTCCAGCTGTGGATTGAACCTACAACCGTTGCATTGACAGTCGGCAGCTCTCACCATCAGACCATGTATCAGTGCCGCAAATGTTTCTCCTCAAGTGTGTATTAAATCCACACCCGCCCATCTCAACAGTGCTCTAACCATCAGCTTGTTTACAAACAAATTAATAGTGGGCTGTGCTTAATAGCTTAAGTATGCGTCGGGTGAAAATATATTCACAAAGTGCTCAACCCAAAGAGGGGTGGGGGCTTTAATTGTCATTGTGAATAATATATATATATTATTCACAAGCATGTAGCTAAGCTTTCTGTAGCATTCACATAAGAATATAGTTGTAATAGTTGTTATGTTTTGTCTGATGAAAAAACCCACCATGTTATCTTAACTGGGTATACATATATATAAATATAGCTACTACTAATATACTTTCATAAACATGTTTATCAAGGCATAAAGACTCCTTAAGGATGATAAGGATTAATGAGTGTCAGGTGGGCTATAAGATGGTTTGGTTGGTT
>NC_136509.1:20611284-20628784 GCF_053919585.1 Euprymna scolopes | reverse complement strand
TTATGTGATGTGTAAAATAACACTATATAATGTGTAAAATAACATTATGTGATGTGTAAAATAACACTATATGATGTGTAAATTAACATTATGTGATGTGTGAAATAAGATTATGTGATGTGTAAAATAACATTATGTGATGTGTAAAATAACACTATATGATGTGTAAAATTACACTATGTGATGTGTAAAATGACATTATGTGATGTATAAAATAACATTATGTGATGTGTGAAATAACATTATGTGATGTGTAAAATAATATTATGTGATGTGTGAAATAACACTATGTGATGTGTAAAATAACATTATGTGATGTGTGAAATAACATTGTGTGATGTTTAAAATAAAATTATGTGATGTGTAAAATAACATTCTGTGATGTGTAAAATAACATTATGTGATGTTTTAAATAACACTATGTGATGTGTAAAATAACATTATGTGATGTGTAAAATAAGATTATGTGATGTGTGAAATAACACTATGTGATGTGTAAAATAAAATTATGTGATGTGTAAAATAACATTGTGTGATGTGTAAAATAACATTATGTGATGTTTTAAATAACACTATGTGATGTGTAAAATAACATTATGTGATGTGTAAAATAAGATTATGTGATGTGTAAAATAACATTATGTGATGTGTAAAATAATATTATGTGATGTGTAAAATACCATTATGTGATGTGTAAAATAACACTATGTGATGTGTAAAATAACACTATGTGAAAATAGCAGTTACAATTTGCAACAGTCTATCTATAATGAATTACTGTGGCAAAGAGTCGCACCCTTCAAGAGGTAACCGTAGTAATAACCATGGACATGAACATAGGCAGATCTTGAGGAGTAAATCGTATAAACAACCTACCATCCACCTTGATGGCAGTTGTTCCTGTGACATCAATGAAAGTGTGATAGTAGCTCATAGAACCGTGCTGTTGTGCTGATGACCATCTTTTTGACAACGGACAAGCACATTTCTTCAGTTAGCAGAAAACTATGACGAGATGGTTTCTTTCTTTTGTTTTTTTACATAGGCATCGTCACTTATCAAGGCCCAGAGGCCACTCGAGTATAAGGGTTAAAGAGTGTACAGTAGATATTGAACAATATAGTAATCGTTAGTAATGGAAATTCGGTTAAATTTGTTAACTTATATGGAATGGCTCATCTAAAACTTGTTTACATTAGACTTGAAGACAACCATATTGGAAAGCAGGAAAACGGAAGACAATTCCACAGGCGTGCAGTTCTATGAAGGAAGCTTTGCTCATGGAATCTACATTTATGTTTAGGCACAGATAAATAGGGGGGGGGGGAAATTAGTGATAGTGTTTTCTGCTAGATAGGTGTTTCTTGTGAAAGTTTGGCGAGGGGGGACCATAGATTGGAGCTCAGCCGAATACTTGCATGAAAATAACGATAAAGCAGAGAAAAACTCGCATCATCTCTTCTGTGAGAAAGAGGTTGCAGGAAAGAGAAAAGGACATCCCCTACAAGGCTATAAAGTCTATTTTGAACTCTATCGAGGCAGGGTAAGTCCTTTCTAGCAGCTCCTGCCCAAATGTGGCAACAGTACTCCATCCTTGACAAAATACCAGTCCCCTTTGGAGAAGTTGGTGTTAAGAAGATCATCCAGTCATAAAAATTAGTCTATCTTATATGTCATCTCAAACATGGCAGAACTTCCAAACCTTGAACACAAAAAGAAAGAGATTGGTTTCTAGATGTTAATTCAATCAAACGCCGGTGTTTGATAAATAGTGCTCAATAACAGGTAGAACTGTATTAGTGTATAGATTTCTTCATTTATTCAAACATTATTGACTACATATATGCATACATGCTTGAGACGCAATCCTGATCGAAATCCAACTTCCTCAGGCTTTCTAATCAACGAGAACTAAGGTGGATAGAAAAAAACCCACTTTAGTTCTAGTAGGTTGGATGGCTTTAGAAAGCTGGATTTTGAACAGGATCAAAACTGAAACATGTATGCCCATATGTAGCCAATAATGTATACTATGTACATGTGTGTGTATGTTGTGACTTCCTGTTACTTGATCACTCTAAGATCGTCTGTATTAAATGTTAAGCTTCATTAATGTTACAATTTCCCTTAATTTCGTGGTAGTCAACAGGGGCCCTGAGGTATGTTCCTTGGCAGTGGAGTCACAGGTGGCTCCGTGGTGAGGTTTGGATCCTTCAACCAGCATCGATCGTCATCTCCTGCGCTGATGATTGCATAAGCACGAAACATTAATGTCTGTAGGTATTAAATTAATTCATAATTTTGTATATACAATTTTTTTTTTTTTTGAGTATTGATAACTGTTATTAATTGAAGTATTATTCCTATTTTCGATGTTATTTTCAAATGGTTACGTTTGTTGTAAAATTTGACCTTTTTTGTGAATCCTTATCTTGAACTCAGGAATATATAGAAAGTTTTGAACCGGACCTATTATCACAGACGTGATGTTGCTAGTCTCAGTCTTCTTCTATAAATACTATTATGGCACGCATTCTTCAGAATTGTCTAATCTATTTCCTGCTTCCTTTGTTCCAGCTCATTTAACTCGTTGGTCTAGTGGTCTTCATTAATTCACTGTTTTGATACCTCATTGTAACTGCACCTTCTTATTCAAGCACCTTCTTTCCAAGAAATATAAACTTGTGGAACTTTGCTCCTGTTGACTGTTTTCGTCTTACCTATATCCTTTATATTTTAAAGGCAAGGTCAATAGACATTTCATATATTTGTGATAACCATTTTTCGTTCAAGCTCATTACATCAGATGGCTTCATGCTATGTCTGGAGCGATTTCTCTAATTTTTTAAAAATTTAATCCATTGGGGGATAAGTTATTCCTATTCCACTATTGGGTTGAAGTCTTAAATAAATCTTAATTATTTCCTCAATATGTTATTAAGGGTTAAACCTCTAAACGACTGTCACTGTCTCATTGACAATGCTTTCGTGTAGACTTATTTTTATTTCTAGAAAAAAAGGGCTATTTAAGCAGTACTGATTTTTGTACAAGTATATTTCAATAAATTACACACACACACACATAAATACATACAGCAGCCATGTTTACGCAACTGTAAGCGAATCAATGCACCACTTTTCGACACGTCCAATGTTCAAAGTTAAAGGATTTCAGAATACATTGTGCTGTCATAATAGATTTTCTCTTCTCTATTTTTCTCTCTCTCTCTCTCTCTCTCTCTTTTGCATCTCTTTTACCTCACTTTAGATTATTTACATCATTCCACTCCTCTCATCATTCGCCCTTTCTCCAAGTCATGCACAAACATCTGCAGCCGTCAACATTATATAGCTATAAAAAATAAATAGGGCTGGTGCGGCTGCTGCTGCTGTTTTACACCACTTTGAAGTGGATGTTATTTCGCACTTTATCTGTCGCGCCACAGGTCTATGCGGATTCCACTCAGTCATAGCTGAAGGAACGAGAACAATATACCCTGTGGATAAAATAAAGGGTTCAGTCTAAAATTCCGTACTGACTTCCGTGTCTGACATAAGGATTTCTGAATTTGATAAGATGCACCTGAAGAAGGTCGGAGGTTACATCGGCTAAAACGTTGTGATGAGAAGATTAATTCAAATAAACCAAATTATCAATCCTCATTTAAAGAATTTCGAAACATTATATATATATATATATATATATATATATATATATATATATATATATATATATATATATATCATAAGAATACTACTACTGTTGCATCATGGTTCTTGATTTGGTTGGATTAATATAAACATTAATACTTATATTAGACTGAAGCTTACATTTACATTTGTCTCGTAAGCTCCTCCTATTAATTACTTGATTGCTATTCCTATTTACTTGCCTCTCCACGAGGGCAGAGTTAGACACAAGGTCGGTTTTTTAAATGTGGGGAAAATCCAGCTCCCCAAATAAAGGACACTCTGGATAGGAACAAAAATAAAAATTGTCTCAGTCATGAAGGCGTTCTCCTTCACTGACCGAGGACAGAAAAGGTGAAGTGTAGCATCAGAAACGATACTACACTGTGATCTCAGCCCGAAGCAGGGATATATGACAGTGTTTGGGATTGAATGGGGATCAATCAGTGAACTCACCCATATGTCAATAAATATGATTGATGGCATGCTCTAGTCAGGAACCCATCGCAGTGCACCTGGAAGAAGCATAATGTTGTAGTTTACACTACACTGTAGAGAACCTACTGTTGATTTTATAAAAATATTTTTATATAATGACTTGAATAAAAATTTAAAATGCAAATGTCACGTATCATAGTTCAATTGTGCTCTAAACAGAAACGTTCATTTGGAACACGGCCTTGTCTATCTTATCAAAGATCCTATTGATTATTTTATATGCCGGGCCTTTCTGCTTGTGCAGTGATAAAACTTCTCAAATACACTTGTGATGTTAGGCTGTCAAAAGCGGACTATTCCTTTTTTAATCAGATTTTTTCAATTATTAATTTTCGATACTTATCGGGGGGGGGGTATTCTGATACAAAACCTATCTAAGAACACTCCCAGGTACATAAAGTATATTTGGGTGAAATTTCATAAATGTTGGCCCAGCTGTTTTGGAGTGCATAGGGAACGAACTCAACCCCCCACCACACACAGACAAAGTACTTCATACATACATATATATATATATATATATATATATATATATATATATATATATATGTATATATATATATATATACTAGGAGGATCACCCGACGTTGCCCGGGATGATCAACGAATGTTTCACACTCCCAAATCTTTATGGTCATTGGAATTGGTGAAATCGACCATTTTTCAATAAAATCCATTGATTGACTGCCCTAATTCGAGACCCCTTATGATGCACCTGGAAGAGGTTTCACATGCCACTTGCAGTGATTAAGTTCAGAATATATTGTTGTTTTCATTGCACTGTAGAGAACTTACTGTCGATTATATAAAATTATTTTTATATGTAATAGCTCGCATTAAAATTTTAAATGCAAAAGTCAAATACGATGCTTCATTTATGCTCTAAACAGAAACATTCATTTCGAATGCGGTCTTGTCATATTAAAGAACCTACTGTTGATTTTATATGCCTGGCATCACTGCTTGTGCGGTGATAATAGCTTGAATATAAGTTCAAAATGAAAAAGTCAAGTATTATTGTGAAATTGTACTTTAAACAAAAACATTCATTTTGAATGCACCCCTGTCATATCAAAGAAACTGCTGTTGATTTTATATGTTGGGCCTTTCGGTCTGTGTGGTAATAAAACTTCTTAAATGAACTTGTGATGTTAGGCTGTGTAAGGTATTAATTCTGATCAAAATCGCTTGTTTCTTCTTTCACAGGATAATTTCGATTATCGATATTTATCAAAAGCATTCTGACATAAAACCTATCTAAGTACACTGTCAAGCACATAAAGTACCTTCATGTGATATTTCATAAAAATCGACCCAGCCGTTTTCGAGTCCATAAGGAATGAACTCACATAGATACAGATACACAGACAAAATTCCTTTTATATAATAGAAGAGATAGAAATATATATATATATATATATATATATATATATATATATATATATATATATATAGATATAGATATAGATATAGATATAAAGATTTATTAGGAAGTATATTTGGTAAATAACAGGGAAAAAAGTGCTCAATACGTGAGAGCTAAATATGTTTTTATTTTTCAACCTCAAGGATTTTACTTAAATCATTACAAATTGTTTCGGTAGACAGGACAATAAAAAATTCTGTCCATCTCATCAGACAATTCAAGCCAAAAAACTATATATATATATATATATATATATATATATATATATATATATATATATATATATATATATATATATATATATAAATAAACCAGCATAAGTTGTATATCAGCTGTCTCAGGAGTGTTATGATATATGACAGTGAATGCTGGGCTCTCACCCACCCCTTTGTTGTTCAGTTTCAATATACAATTACTCCAATGAAAGAGTTCTCATAAGGAAATTGCCAGTAGAGTAACTAAGCTTAGGCATTGCCTATTGGGTAAACACAGTCGACGGTTGAGTTTCGATCCCAGCTTGTCTAACCGCACATGAGCTGTAAACCGTGAAACAGTGCGGACTATGGATGACTGCGTATATATTCCTATTCTAAGTAGTGATGGGACGATTCCATTATTTTTCTCGATTCTAATACAATTATTGATTCCGATTCCGATTCTTTATAAATCTCTAAATATTTTACGATAAAGTTATTTTGTCCCGATTACTGTAAACACATATCTTAAATGTATTTTCTCAAATGTAAAAACACACTTGCGAGGATGTGATCTAGAGATTTTAGTCTTACTGGAATTTTAAATCAATAAATATTTATTACTTTATTATTACTGCAAGAAATGGAAGATGTTTCATAAAAACAGAATCAAATAAAATAGATAATTAAAGGAATCAGTTTTGGCATCGGAAAATTGGCTCAAATTTTTCTGATTCTGATACCAATTCTGATACCCCAAAAAGCTACGACTTTTCTGATTCCCGATTCCGATTAATTGTCCGAACACTAATTCTAAGACAGCTTATTGTCTGCCAGTGAACACAGGGATCATTTTATCAACCTAGAAAATATCTCACCTCTACTCGTAGCACTAGAGCCAAGTATGTTCTAAGATGAAATACTGTTGCCATATCTAGGGAGGAGCCACTAAAAGTATCTTTTCCTTCCTTGAGAGAATATAAAACCGGTTTTGAAATCTAGTGGGCAAGGATCCTTTCTCATCTTTACTTCATCTTATTCATAGAATAGATAATCCAATTAGAACTCTCAGACTCACTAAGAGGATGTTTGTTGACTGAGATCTGGCTTACACCGGGTGAATGCTGCATGAAAGTTCAGCAGTAGGGGCACAGACTCTTAACTCAACAGTCAAGTTTCAATCCCGGCTTGAAGTACTTGCTTATCAAGCCACACTGATGAGCTGTAAACAGTGAAACAGTATTGTCTGTGGATGACTACATATATATATATATATAGTAATTAAATGGTAAGTAGTAAAAACATGGAAAAAGTGCTCAATACTATTGTAGAGCAAAAAAAATATATATTTTTCATTACCGTTTTTTATCTGCTCAGTCACATATGTTTCCACTATCGGAAGTGAATTAACGATCCAATAATTTCATCAGACCTTACAGATTTGAAAAGTTTAATTGACATATGTGTAACTATATATATATATTTCATATCAGGTCATGTTATATGCTACTGGTACCATGTAAGCCAGTATTACCTGCCTTATGGTCGGGTCACCGGCGACTAAACTGGTTCCCCCACCAAACTTGTTTGATGAAGAAGGTGGCCAGTCTCCCTGAAGGATTAAAAACAAGACCTTCCAAAGAGCGAATGAACCCTTTTTCAGGGCCAACTAGCACCGTGTGTGTTTGTGTGTATGTATGTGTGTGTTGGGGTGGAGAGTGCTCCCGTAAGCTGTGGTGAAGGCAACCTTCTTAGGAGAAGCAAATCTCTGATTTAAAAAACATAAAGCGAGAGACCAGTACCCGCATTAAGCTGGTCTGCAGTTTAACTTGTTGCTGGCTATCTTGCTCTTGCTTGTTGCTGGATCTGAAAATTTTGAACTGAGAGAGAGAGAGACTTAGCTGTCGTACAAAGCTAAGACTCTGTAACATCATCTGTGTACAGATATTCCCTCAGACATTTGTCTATTAAAATAGTCCTGTGGCGATGGAAGTCATTTTTGGGCTCATGGACTTTAAGTGTCTGAGAGAGTGGCACTCGTCTGACAAGATTTTGTAATCATCATCATCATCATCATATATATATATATATATATATATATATATATATATATATATATATATATATATATATATATATATATATACACACGCCGAATCAGGTTGGAATCTGGTGGTGTGTTTAATTCACTGGGGGAGATGCACCCCTGAATAAACTCGCCTGACAGGTAGACGATATGGTGATACTCCATGTAATGGTCTACCGGCAACCTGCCGTCCTGAACCTGCATGTTAAGCACATGTTTGCCGCAACAAATGGTGATATCTGAAGTGTGTGCGGCATGAAGTTGCACCTAATGAACCACATAAAACACCTTGTAGCTGGGTCTGGTTCAATCCTAATGAGCAAAATATATGTGTATTCAAGTTCTGCCAACAATATATATATGTGTATTCCCATTCTAAGACAGCTCAATGTGTGCCACTGAACCCAGGGAGGCAAGGGCTCATTGTCAGTCAACAGAGATGATTCTCTAGCTATCTGGTCTTTTGGTTCACAATGTTGCTGTGTACCTAATGAGCAAAATGTATAATCATATTCAAGACAATATATATATATATATATATATATATATATATATATACATGCCAAATCATAGAAATTCCAGGTTGGTACTGGGGGATGCATTTGATTCACTGAGGAAGATATACCCCGATACACCCCTGGATAAACTCACCCTGCGGGTAAGTGATAAAGTGGTACCCCATGTAATGGTATACTGGTAATCTACTGCAAGATGCCTTCCTGAACCTGCATTTAAAACACATGTTTGCATGCTGCAACACAAAGTTGTGCCTTGTGGATCACATAAAAAAACTTACAGTTGCTTGGGCTGGCTCAATCCTAATGAGCAAAATGTATAATCGGGTTTGTATTACTGTACACATAGATTCGAAAAAGTTGTCAAAAAACAAATATAGAACAAATAAATGTTATCAAAGGCAAGATAAATTACTTTTCTACCTAACTGGATATATTTTTTGTGTTTTTATTCAGTGTAACATGTATAATCATATTCAAGTTCTCTCAACAACAACAATATATATTTATTCCCATTTTGAGACAGCTTAATGTCTGCTACGAGACCCAGGGAAGCAAGGGCTCATTGTCAGTCAGAAGGGATGATTCTCTAGCTATCTGGTCTTTTGGTTCAAATCCATGAAGGATATTGTGAGATATAAAAATGCCATTTATGTAATAGATGCTTTGCTGGCTCAATGTTGCTGTGTACCTCCGAGATCCTTCCTTGCAACTAGTACCATGTAAAGCATTACTGTCTGTTCTATATAACATAACTTCGTTGTTCATTTGCAATACAGTTACCAGCATGGCACATTTGTACCGTCTTAGAACTTGGGATTAATCACCCTCCCACATGCACAATCCTTGTCGGGATAAAGTCATGTTTATTTTTTAAAACGATTATCTACGTTAGTATATAAGTGTATGTATCTATAAAGTTTCTCTGTGTTGCTACATTAAAACTTGTGCATTCATAATATAAGATAAACATCCTGCTTTGGCAAGCTTTTGGAACTGACCTTCATTCCTGACCTGAAATGGGAGATTTACATTGGATCCGTTGCCTAGGTTACTAAAAAAATGATTGGATCATTCTATCACTCTAGAAAGTATCTCACTTCCGATGCAATCCTCTACTCGTAACACAAGAGCCAAATATGTCCTAATATGGAATACTGTTGCTACATCTAGGGAGAAGCTGCTGAAAGTTCCTTTTTTAAGAGAATATAAAACCGGCTTTGCAATCTAGTGGGCGAGGACCTTTTCTCATTTTTACTTCCTCTTATTCAAAGAAGCAACATCATGAGTCTGTCTCTGCTCTATCACTATTTTCATGACTGGTTCTTGACTGAAATTCAGTCTATGGTTCATCTGTAAGATATTCGCAACTAGCACTCGTCTAGCTACACCAACTGTCAACAATTTCTCTGAGATTCAATCTATGGTTCCCACATGCATAATCCTTGCCAGTAAAAGCGATTAGTATACAAGTGTACATGCATATGAAGTGTCTCTGTGTTTCTACATTAAACAGTATAAGATAAGCACCTTGACATGCTTCTGGGACTGACTTTCACTCCAGACCTGAAATCAAAGACCTACATCATACCCATTACCTAGGTCACTGTAAAAATGGTTGGATAATTCTATCACCCCAGAAAGTGTCTCACTCTCAACAATCCTCTACTTGTACAAGCGTCAAATATGTCCTAAGATGGAGTATTGTTGCCACATCTGGGGAGGAGCTACTAAGAGCACTTTTTCCTTGGACAGGGTACAAAACCGACTTTGAAATCTAGTGGGTGAGAATCTTTTCTCGCATCTACTTCCTTTTTCTTACAGAAGAGACGTTGCAAATCTCTATCTACTCTATTGTTAGTTTCATGGCAGGTTCTCAACTAAGCTTCTCTCATTGGTCCCCATTCCCGTATAAAAAATTCATTACTAACACTCGTCTGGCTACAACAACTGTCAACAATTTCCTTTACTCTCTGTGTGCCTAAAACTAAACGAAAACTTCATGAGCAAATTTCTTTCCTAGAACTAGCTTTTTGTAAAACACAATACTGCAAGGCTGACTCCCAGCTGACTATAACACAATCGTTTTTAAGTTTAATGTAAACAGGTTCTTATTGAGCCGTCCTTGTAAATTATTAAGTCCAGATCAAGTTCCACCATTACTGATCATGACAGTGTAGTCTCAATGTATATCTGACACTCATTAAACCTTATCCCCAATGAGCCTTTGTGCTTTGATAAGTGGTGACCCCCAAGCAAAAGTTTAATGAAATATTTCGAAAGCAATATTAGTATTTGATATATTTTTGCTCCCCCGACAAAAGGAGGGTGAACCTGTAAATTCACCCTTGTCCGTTCGTCCATTCGTCTGTCCGCACTTTTCTCAATAACTACGCCTTGGAATTTTAAAAAATTTTGCACAAACATTAAACATGATATGAGTAAAAAAGTAACAGAACGGATTTTCTGGGAAAACTCCAGTTGCGCCCTAGGGGTGCTTTTCGGGTTAAAATGGTTAAAATGGTTAAAATTTACACTTTTGTGCTTATTAAAAAAAAATTGATGCCTTGGATTTTTATAAAACTTTCTGAAAAGTTGTAACTAACTGATTTCTATATAATTTTGTTTCTCTATACCTCACAAATACTCTTGGGTGTGCCCCAGGGGCTCTTTTAAGGCTAATAAAAACTCTTCATTTTTAGGACTATTTTACCATATTTGTCCAAAATTTTATGTGTATATCTATCTAGCAGTTTTGCATGGTGCTAAACTCAAATTTAAATATGTTAAGGCCTTGGGGACTTTGGGGGGTAAATAGGGTGGGGGAGGACAAATGATGAACTTAGTCATTTCTTTTTTTTGCATGGTGCAGAACTCAAATTTCCATATGTTAAGGCTTAAAACTGCACCGTTTGTTCATTTTTACCAGGATTTGACATCGCCTGGGGTCTTTTGGGGATAAATGGGGGAGGGGGGGGCAAATGCTGAACTTAGTCATTTTTTTATGCCGCGTTCACTGTGTACTCACGGGAGATCATGCATGCTTCACTTGTTTCTTATAAAAATCCACTTTAGTTCTAGTTGATGGAAAGGCCTGAGAAAGCTAGTTTTCAAACGAGATTGCAGCTGAAACATGTATGCAGATATGCAGATAATATTAATAATAATAATAAAGTTTATTGAAATAAATTTATACTATATATATTTGACGGAGGATGACGGCACTTATCAAGTCCCAAAGGCCACTCGAGGATAAGGGTTCATGAGTATAAGGTGGGGGTGTATTAATCGTTAATGGTGTGAATTGTGTAGACTTTGATTATTTATAGGAACAGCTCAACAAGAATTTGTTTACATTGGATTTGAAGGCGTTTACATTTGGGTTTGAATGTTGTGTTTAACCAGGAAGCAGGAGAGAGAGAGAGCCCACCTTCCTCGCAGTGCCCTCAATGTATCTGTTCCAACTCCTGTTTCCTGTGAACGTTAGGCTGAGGAGTTTAAAAGAAGTACTTTCAAGTAATATATCTTTAGCCATTGCTATTGGTGTTTGAGAGGTTTCTTGTAATTATCAAAGGAAACAAGCTTAGTCTTAACAGTATTGAATGTGACCATCCATCCATTCCACTACAGATCGAAGGTCATCCTCTAGTGTTTCTACCATTTCCTTAGATATGTGTTCATTTGTTTTCCCCTCATGCCTGTTATAAAGCATCGTGTCATCAGCAAATATACCCATCTCAGAAACAATTTTATCAAGGAGATCATGTATGAATATCAGGAATAATAAAGGTCCAAGGCTAGATCCCTGAGGTACTTCTGCATTTATATCATAGTAGCATTTCAGCCAGTTTGGAGGTGTGTGTTGAGCAAAAAAAAAAAAAAAGCTGTCAATTTTTTAAACTTTGACCCTATTATGACTCCTTAAAATTTATTGTTTTGGGCTCAAATCAAGTTATTAAGTCAGATCCATGTCCAAGGAACCTATATCTAAAATTTCAAGTGTTTAGACCCAAAATTGTCGGAGGAGTTTGGTAGAGTTCTCAAAGGTCAAATCGTTGAACTTTGACCCCTTAACAGCCAAATTTCTGGCCAAAATCCGATCACAAAGATTTTCTCAAATCTCAGTACCCTGTATATCAAATTTCGAGTACACAGACACAGACACGTTCACTTTTATAGATATATAGATTGTTTTGATGTACGACCGTCAAAGACAACCTGGATTCTACTCTTACTTAAGAAGGATTTAATTATGTTAAATATTCATCTAGTGATACCGTATGATCTGATTTTCTTGAAAAGACCATCATGCCATACTCTGTCAAAAGTCTTAGATATATCTAGAGCTACCGCTCTACCCTGCCCTGTTTTGTCCAGTGTATAGTATATATGTTCAGAGATTGCAGTTAAGATATCGGCTGTAGAACGAGTTTGCCTAAATCCATATTGTTGGTCGGTCAGAAGTTTAGTAGCCATAAGGTTATGGACTAGAGCTTGATTAATTAAGGACTCAGATATTGTGGCAAAAAGCGGAAGGAGGCTAATGGGATGATAATTTAATGGGTCAGTTCTTTCACTAGAATTCTTGAAAAAAGGTACTACAGAAGCAGTTTTACAGCAGTCAGGAAATCAAGATTAGTTAAAGCATTTGTTGTAATCTTTAGAGAGAGCTGGAGCAACATCGACCAAGCATTTTTTTAATAGCACAGCCGGGATGAGATTGGGTCAACATGCTTTTGACGTGTCTAGGTCTTCTATGATATTATATACCTGGGAAGGGGTAATTTTCAGATCCTCTAATGTGGCAACTGCCCGCAAAGGAAAGTCAGGGAGGGAGTGGTTTTCTTGGTCCAATGTGGAGTTGGAGGAAAACCGACTGGTAAGCATATTAGCCTTCTTGGTTGCCATGCAAACAACCTCATGATTGTTGGATAGTAGGGGAATTTTTAATTGCCCATTATTTACTGCACTGTTATAGATTTTCAAAAAATCACGGGTTCCTAATTTCTGTGCTTCGATGCATTTTCTGGTTATTTCGGTATACTTTCTCTTAACTGTCGCTATTTCTCTCTTACAATTACTTCTAGCTTCTATAAACTTCTGTCTGTTAGAACTGGACTTATATCAGTTAAATCTGCAGTATGCATGCTGCCTTTGAGCAATGGTAGCTGCACAAGTAGAAGTAAACCATTGGGGAAAGTGGGCCTTGCTATATAATTTCCATGTGGGAAAATGTGCTTCAATTACCGTTTTGAACCATTCAGTGGTCTCATTTGCGCATTGTTCAATGGGAAGAGAAAGAATATTTCCCCATGATGCATCTCTGATGAGATCCCTGATGGCGTCCCAATCAGCCTTTTTATAATACCTTGTTTTGAGCAGTGGCTCTTCAGTATTGGGTCGAGAATTTAGGGCGATTTCTACCATTATCACAGCATGGTCAGCATTCCTGAGTGGGCTGTGGGTATTCGTTACACAATCATCGAGAACTGTGGTCAGAAATAGATCTAGAAGTGCGACATGTTGATCTTGCTGGTCTGGGAAATGTGTTGGAAACGTAACCGTCGATGATAGGGAGTGAGATATAGAGAAGCTATGTTATGCTACCAGCTGCATCTGTGTAAGTAGAGAATCAAAACCAATTACTGTGGTGGACATTGAAATCACCAAATACATGTGGTCAGAAATAGATCTAGAAGTGAGGCATGTTGATCTTGCTTATCTGGGAAATGTGTCAGAAACGTAACCGTCTGTGATAAGGAATGAGATATAGAAAAACTATGTGTTAACTGTGTCTAAATCAAAACGCGGACTCCATGAACAAAGCTTCTTTCTTAGAACTGCACGCCTGCGGAACTCTGTTCCGTCTGCCTGCTTCCCACCGGACTACAACTTGGATGTGTTCAAGTCCAACGTTAACAAATTCCTAATGAACCGCCCCCTTAAGTAAACACTACATCAAATCTCAACACTAACGTAATGTACTTGCAATAACCCTTATCCCTGAGTGGCTTCCGGGCCTTGATAAGTGGTGATCACTGTGTAAAAAAAAAAAAAAAAAAAAAGTTACCAGCTGTGTCTGTGTAAGTAGAGAATCCAAGCCAATTACTGTGGTGGACATTAAAATCACCAAATACATGTACTCATGCACTAGTATCGAGGGAAAGTGATGTATCTATGCTGTCAGAGACTTGGTTGATTAGCGTACAGTCCTGGGTTGAGGGAGAGCGGTAGAGAAAATATAAGTAGTTAATGTTATTTTGCATGTTAAGGCACATAAAGGCCTGGTCATCTGATTCTAATTTTGTTTCTCTAGGGTGTTTCAAATATAGACTCTAAGTCCGTGCATATGTCTGTCTGAGTTCTTATGGCAAAGTGGGAGATAACCAGGCATGTTAAAGTGGTTAGATTGGATGAAGGAGTGAAGGTTAGTTTCACTTGACGCTAAGATATCTGGAGTGTTATCTGGGCGCTAGGAGAAATGATTCAACATCTTCTAAATTAGTTCTAAGCCCGCCGATATTCATAAATGCAAACCTCAAGGGAGGAGGCAAATTGGTTTTGTTTAAGTTTAAGTCTAGTTTAATTGTAATTTTTGATTGAACTGTCATTTTATTTCATTTAGAAGTTTCAGTTAGGGTGAGAGGTGCTGGACAAGTGGTTCTGCAGAATGCCAGACATGCAACACAAGTAAACCCTCAGCCGATTCTTCATCTACAGAATTGTGGCCAGGGGAAAGCCTACCAAAGATGAGTACAAAGTCCCTTTCCATGCGCGACACGGCACTACAATCATCCCGATATTATACAACTGTTGATGGAGCAGCTGCTCTGAGCGCTACCTAAGAATTAGGGCTCCTGTACTATCAGTCAGAAACAGCAGCCAGAAACTGTCAATCCAGTACCCTCAACCCATCAGACAAAAGTCAACCCAATCCAATTGCACTGGCGCATATGACAACTGAAGCACCCCCAAAGTGCCAAGTTTTAGGGCTGGGATGTGGTGGGAGTGGGAAAAATGGCATTCATTTCCCTAGTCAGTAAACAAAGTCAACCACTGGGTGTTTCTGTCGAGTCCCTGTGATAGCACCTCTGCACCTGGCTAATAGGCAAAGAAGGAGTATGAAAGCCAGGTGATAGATAGAGTCTATCTACTCCTTAAGCAGTTTAGGTTTGTAAACCGGTAATTTGTTTGAGTCCACAGCTCTAGGAATGTTGTCTGAAGAGGCCTGCCTAGAGTAGAAAATTTTCTGGCATTTAGGGACTTCAACAGTGAAGAGGTGAAATTTTGTTGTTAAGCGGGTTGAAGATACAGAGAGCTTCACTACATGTTTGAGAAGAATATATATATATATATATATATATATATATATATATATATATATATATATATATATATATATATGATGAGAATAATGGAAATAGTATTCCGACAAAACAGAGAAATAAAAAGGAACAAACCGAGTTAAGTGTTCATCAACGTTTCGTCTTTATTTCAAGACCTCCTCTTAATGCCATAACCAGCAAATTCTAGCATTGCTACAAATATAATTTGCTGATTTCTTTCTGTACTCTGATGAGAAGAATAGCAAAAATACCATTCTTGGAAACTCTGTGGAATAAGGACTTTGTAAATTGTTTTTTTGGAATATTCAGTCGAATAATAAATTTTGATTTTAAATTTCAACTAAGAGCTTCAATTTTCTTTCTCTGATAATAAGCTCTACTCTCTATTGCATATTGAGCTTTTTTATTCGGTTGGGATTAAATTATTTATATATAAATACTGGTATTTATATTAGATTGAAGTTTACCATTGCGTATATCAGGTAAACACTACATCCTTTTGATTTCATTACTATATATATATATATATATATATATATATATATATATATATATATATATATGTATATATGTGTGTATATATATATATATACATACATATATATATACATACACATATACATACATATATATACACATATATATATACATACGTATATATATATACACATATATATATACATACATATATATATATATACATACATATATATATACATACATATATATATACATACAGATATATATACATACAGATATATATACATACATATATATATATATATACATACATATATATATATATATATACATACATATATATATATATATATACATACATATATATATATATATATATATATACATATATATATATATATATATATATATATACATATATATATATACATATATATATATATACATATATATATATACATATATATATATATACATATATATATATACATATATATATATATACATATATATATATATATATATATATATATATATATATATATATATATATATATTCTTTTTGAAATCTAATATGACAACGTAAGACATTTTCTCACATGTTTTTTTAATCCAATTACATTTTGCGGAAGGTAGATGTCTATGAACACTACAATGTTTGTTTTTTTTACTTATGTTTTTAAACACTTATATATCTCTATTTCCTTTCATCTTTTTTCTTCTCCAAATCCTTTTTCATTCCAGATAAAAAAATTTAAAAAAACAACTTTCAAACAGTTTTTCTTGGGAAAATACATTTATCCCTGAGAAGTTGTTTAGCGGTCATCCGATATTCAACGAAACATGTGTAAGACCTACTACATAATAAATGTTTTAAAAAAGTGTATGTTTTCATGAACAATTTTATTAGATGAAAGCATATTTCACTAAAAAGAACTGTATTTTCACTAATCCCCCCCCAACCACAGCATGACAACCTGTCAATATCTGGCCCAGTTAAATCTAGCGGCAAAAATGTTTTCAAGTCTCATATAAACTAATCTGAAATATTAATATACGAAAATTTCATGGTTTGAACGTTCAAAGGTGATATTTAGGTCATGTGACCCTTTCTGATTGAAATTTTGCTCCATTTTTTTTTATATGAATACATAGGTGGACAGTTATTTTTGGCCTAAGGAAATCGATCTTATCAGAGTTATAATTGAAACACGTCCCAGTCTAAATAGAAACATTCATTTCGAACGCGCCCGTTTCATATCCAA